>NC_087343.1:107734696-108037727 GCF_030014295.1 Loxodonta africana | reverse complement strand
ATTAACAACCTGCGTTATGCAGATGACACAACCTTGCTTGCTGAAAGTGAAGAGGACTTGAAGCACTTACTACTGAAGATCAAAGACCACAGCCTTCAGTATGGATTGCACCTCAACATAAAACAAAAATCCTCACAACTGGACCAATAAGCAATATCATGATAAAAATGGAGAAAAGATGAAAGTTGTCAAGGATTTCATTTTACTTGAATTCACAATCAACACCAATGGAAGCAACAGTCAAGAAATCAAAAGACGCATTGCATTGGGCAAACCTGTTGCAGAGGACTGCTTTAAAGTTTTGAAAGGCAAAGATGTCACCTTGAAGGCTAAGGTGTGCCTGACCCAAGCCATTCTGTTTTCAGTTGCCTCCTATACATGTGAAAGCTGGACAATGAATAAAGAAAATTGAAGAAGAATTGACACCTTTGGATTGTGGTTTTGGAGAAGAATATTGAATATTCCATGGACTGCCAAAAGAAGGTAAAAATCTGTCTTGGAAGAAGTACAACCACAATGCTCCTTTGAAGCAAGGATGGTAGGACTACGTCTCACGTACTTTGGACATGTAGTCAGGAGGGATTAGTCCCTGGAGAAGGACATCATGCTTGGTAACGTAACGAGTCAGTAAAAAAGAGAAAGACCCTTTGTGAGATGGATTGACACAGTGGCTGCAACAATGGGCTTATGCATAATAAGATTGTGAGGATGGCACAGGACTGGGAAGCGTTTCATTTGTTCTGTTGTGGATAGGGTCACTGTGAGTCGGAGCCACCTGGATGGCAGCTAACAACAAAAATCTGTATGAGCCGTTTCCTTGATATAAACTCTCTTGAGATATATATATATGTATATATAAACCCAGTGCCATCGAGTCGATTCCGACTCATGATGACCCTATAGGACGGGGTAGAACTGCCCCACACAGTTTCCAAGGAACGCCTGGTGAATTTGTACTGCTGACCCTTTGGTTAGCAGTTATAGCACTTAACCACTACGCCACCAGGGTTTCCATATGTGTGTGTGTATATATATATATATTGCTTTACTGGTTTTGCTTCTCTAGAGAACCCAGCCTAAGACACCCCCTGTACCCCACCCCCATAGCCGTGGTAATCACCAATGAATGTTGGTTCCTTTATATTGAGCTGTTTTTGTGATCTTCTGAAAGTGAGATCATACAATTCTTGTTCTTTTGTGACTGACTGGCTTATTTTGCTCAGCCTAATGCCCTCTAGTTCATCCAGGTCCCAAGATATTTCAGAAACGCATCTTTCTTTATGGTTTCAGAATATTTCATGATATGTGTGTAACCATGTTTTGTTCATCCTTTTGTCTGTTTTTGGGCACTTAGATTGTCTCCATCTTTTGGCTATTTTGAATAACATTGCATTGAACATAGGAGTGCATACATCTTTCTGTGTCTGTTCTATTTGCTCTCTAGGTTATATACCAAAGAGTGGAATTGCTGGATCATGAGGTAATTCAATTTGTAATCTTTTGAGGAATTGCCATACTATTCTCCATAGCAGTTGTACCAGTTCATATTCCCACCTACACTGAATGAGGGCTCCAATCTCCCCACATCCTCAACATTTATTGTTTTCTGTTTTTGTTTATTTATCATTACCATTTTATCAGGGGTAAGATGGTATCTTATTGTAGTTTTGATTTGTATCTCTATATCGGCAAATGAGGAGCCATGGTGGCTCAGTGGTTAAGTGCTTTGCTGCTAACTGAAAGGTCCCACCAGGCGCCCAGTGAGAAAAAAATATGATGGTCTGCTTTTGTAAAGATTAACAGCCTTGGAAACCCTATGGGGCAGTTCTACTCTGTCCTGTAGGGTCGCTGTGAGTAGGAATCAACTTGACAATGATGGGTTTGGTTTTTAGTAAAGGCTAATGACTTAAAGCATCTTTTCATGTGCTTGTTGCCTGCTTGAATGTCCTCTTTGGTGAAGTGCCTGTTCATGTCCTTTGCTCATTTTTTAATTGGGTTATGTGCCTTGTTGTTGTTGAGTTGTTCAAGTTTTACATATATTTTGGAAATTAAACCTTTATTGAATATGTTGTCCCTAAAGATTTTTTTCCCTGTCTGTAGGTTATCATTTTATTCTTTTGGTAAAATCTTTTCAAGAGCATATTTCATTTTTATGAAGTCCCAGTTATCTAATTTGTTTTTTGCTGTTTGCACATTTGTAGTAGCATTTGATAATCTATCTTTACAAAAAATTAGATCCCATAGTTTTGTTCATTTGTTTTCTTCTGAGAACTTTTTACTTTTAGCTTTAACACTTAGATCTTTGATCCATTTTGAGTTACTTTTTGTGTGTGGCGTAAGGTACAAGTCCAGTTTCATTTTTCTGCAAGTGGACATCCAATTTTGCTAGCGCCACTTGTTGAAGAAATTGTATTTTCTTCATTGGATGAACTCTGACCCCTTGTTGAAAAGCAGTTGTCTGTTAATTTGTTTTTAATAGTGGCATATCTAAAGGAGAAAATATTTGAATATTTGTGGTCAGAGATCTAGAAAAATGAGAATACATAAAATAAGATGGAGAAGATTGTAAGGAAATTGGGACAATCTTCCATTAGTTGAAAATATGATTCTATTAATAAGTTATTTTATTGGTAGACTGTAAGAAACATGAACTCCCGATAAATGATTTTTTTTTTTTTGTATTCTTGTTACTCTCCTAAAATGTCTTGAGGACTGGGATGAATTGCGGCTTTTGGAAGGATTTCTATCACCATCACTAAAGTAGTCTCCTGGTAAATCTCAGAAATGTCCCAAATATAGGAAAAATATGTCTAATGTTTTATGGCTTAAATCATTGTACTCTTAGATTTTCATTAAAGAGAGATTCTCAACCAACATAGCAACAGAGAAAAGTCTATATTTTTTACAAGACGTAGAACCTCACTAGAATTATGTAATTTATTGAGCAAAGGGTGACAGTTAATGTTAAGGTATTCATGAAAAAATTACCGCAGAAGACAGCTTCCTCTAGAAATTGTTTCTGTTAATGAATAATGTACTAATTCCAAAAGCGTTACTATGTTAATTCACTCAGCATCTACTTAAAAATGCAGTACTGTTTCAGTTCCCAACTTCTTTATGGCTTGATATTGATCTGAACATGGACATCCTTAATTAAATAGAATAATTTGTTCCTTATATAACAACCAAGGAAGGACGTAACAGTAGTTATAGTAAGAACGACTAAAGGCAGTTATATATGAATAACTAATTAACTTTAATTAAAAAAATTGGGGGCTTAAAATTTATTCATTAGACTGTGATATTCAGCATCACTAAGAATTAAGGCACTGGGTTTTTTGGGAAGAATTAAGGTGGGATACAGAGATAAATTGAACCTTAATCTATTCTTTTAAAAATATAACTTTTTAGTCATTAGAATTGAATTCTTGAGAGAAATCAAGGTGATAAATCACGTAGTTCTTGAAGTTAACACAGAGATGACTTAACAAAAAAAAAAAATTTTTTTAAGTTTTTATTTAATGAGACTTCAGGCTCCCAGATGAATCTCTGCTACTGGTTCGCTTCATGCTGTTTACATCATGAAAAATATTCTGCCTCTACAGGCTTCAACACATTCAGATTGAGTGATTAATTTACTTTTTAATATTTTTCCCCAGAAGCTATTTAACAAACATTTATTGAGCATGTCCTTAATGCCAAATGTTATGGATTAAATTGTGTCTTCCAAAAATATGCACTGTAAAACATAACCCCTATACCTGTGGTTATAATCCCATTTGAGAATAGGCTTTCTTTGTTATGTTAATGAGGCACTATTAGTGTAGGGCATGTTTTAAGTCAATCTTTTTTGAGATATAAAAACAGCAAATTGAGCAAGCAAGGAAGCCAGCAAACAGAAATGGGGAAGACAGGTGTCTTGCCACGTGAAATCTCCAAGAAACCAAGGGACAGAAGCTGTTCCCCTAGAGCAGGCGCCCTTGATTCGGATTCCTAGGCTCCTAAACTGTGAGAAAATGTTTGTTGAAGCCACCTACTTGTGGTATTTCTGTTATAGTAGAGCTAGATTACCAAGACACCACATGATATCCTAAATGCTAGAAATTAAGAAAAATGATAAGACAAAGTTTATCTCAACGCATAGTCTCAACAAAGAAAATATATGGTCTCTTTACAGAAAGCAAAAACAAAACCAAACCTGTTGCCGTTGAGTCAGTTTTGACTCATAGCGACCCTATAGGGCTGAGCAGAACTGCCCTACAGCATTTCCAAGGAGTGACTGGTGGATCAAACTGCTGAACTTTTGGTTAGCAACCAAACGCTTAACCACTGCACCATCAGGGCTTCTGAGTGCTGATAAATATAAAAACAGTCTACATAGTACATTAAATATAATGTCTGTTCAAGATACAAATTATAAAAATGATTTTGATGTGGAGTGCTGTTGTTGTTAGGTGCCGTTGAGTTGGTTCCAACTGATAGCGACCCTATGTACAAAAGAACAAAACACTGCCTGATCCTGTACCTTCCTTACAAATTCATGCTTGAGCCCATCGTTGCAGCCACTATGTCAGTCCATCTCGTTAAAGGTCTTCCTCTTTTTCACTGACCATATAATTTACCAAGCATGATGTCCTTCTCCAGGGACTGGTCACTCCTGATAACATGTCCAAAGTACATGAGATGAAGTCTTACCATCCTCGCTTCCAAGAAGCATTCCACTGTACTTCTTTCAAAACAGAATGATTTGTTCTTTTGGCAGTCTATGGCATGTTCAATATTCTTTGCCAACACTATAATTCAAAGGCATCAGTTCTTCTTCAGTCTTCTTTATTCATTGTCCAGCTTTTGCATGTATATGAGATGATTGAAAACATTATGTCTTGGGTCAGGTGCACCTTAGTCCTTAAAATGGCATCTTTGCTTTTGAACACTTTAAGGAGGTCTTTTGCAGCAGATTTGATGAATGCAATATGCCCTTTAATTTCCTGACTACTGCTTCCATGGGTGTTAATTGTGGATCAAAGTAAAATAAAATCCTTGACAACTTCAATCTTTTTTCTGTTTATCGTGGTGTTGCTTATTAGTCCAGGTGTGAGGGTCTTTGTTTTCTTTATGTTGAGATGTAATCCATACTGAAGGCTGTAGTCTTTGATCATCAATAAGTGCTTCAAGTCCTCTTCACTTTCAGCAAGGAAGCTTGTGTCAACTGCATAATGCGGGCTGTTAATGAGTCTTCCTCCAATCCTGATGCCCTGTTCTTCTTCATATAGTCCAGCTTCTATTATTATTTATAAATCTGTATTTCATATAGATTGAATAAGTATGGCGAAAGGATACAACCCTGGTGCACACCTCTCCTAATTTTAAACCACACAGTATCCTCCGGGTCTATGTACAGATTCCTCATGATCGTAATCAAGTGTTCTGGAATTCTCATTCTTCATAGTGTCATCATAATTTGTTATGATCAGCACAGTCAAATGCCTTTGCATAGTCAATAAAACACAGGTAAACATCCTTCGGGTATTCTCTCCCTTCAGCCAAGATTCAACTGACATCAGCGAGGATAAACAAACAAAAAAAGAAACCCATTGCTTTCGAGTCAATTCTGACCCATAATGACCCTATAGGACAGAGTAGAACTGCCCCATAAAGTTTCCAGGAAGTGACTGGTGGATTCTAACTGCCAGTCTTTTGGTTAGCAACCATGGTTTTAACCACTACACCTCCAGAATTTCCACCAGCAATGATATATCCATTTTTTTTTTTATTCTGAATCCAGGTTGAATTTCTGGCAGTTCCTTGTTGATGTACTGCTGCAACTGCTTTTGAATGATCTTACAGCAAAATTTTACTTGTGTGTGATATTAATGATATTGTTTGATAATTTCTACATTCTGTTGGATCACTTTTCTTTTAAATGGGCACAAATATGAATCTCTTCCAGTCACTTGACCACGTAGTTGTCTTCCAAATTTGTTGGCATAAAGTGAGCACCTCCAGTGCTGCATCTGTTTGTTGGCACTCGTTCAATTCCTGGAGGCTTGTTTTTCATTAATGCCTTCAGTGAAGCCTGGACTTCTTCTTTCAGTACCATAGTTTCCTGATCATATGCTACCTCCTGAAACGGTTGAACATCAATCATTTTTTGGTGTAGTAACTTTGTGTATTACTTCCATCTTCTTTTGGTGCTTTCTGTATCGTTTAATATTTTCACCTTAGAATCTTCCATACATCTGTCAGTTTGTCATACTGTGGTGGCTTGTGTGTTCCTATGATGCTGGAAGCTATGTCACTGGTATTTCAAATACCAAGAAGGTTACCCATGGTGGACAGGTTTCAACAGAGCTTCCAGACTAAGACAGATGAGGAAGAAGGGCCTGGTGGTCTATGTCTGAAAAGAATTAGCCAGTGAAAACCTTATGAACAGCAGTGGAATTCTGTCTGATACAGTGCCGGAAGATGAGCCCCTCAGGTTAGAAGGCACTCAAAATACTCCTCAAGGTAGAGTTAACCTTAATGATGTGGATGGAGTCAAGCTTTTGGGACCTTCACCTGATGTCTACAACTCAAAATGAGAAGAAAATGCTGCAAATATCCATTAATAATCAAAACTGGATTATACGAAGTATAAGTCTAGGAAAATTGGAAGTCAACAAAAATGAAATGGAACACATAAACATCAATAACCTAGGCATTAGTGAACTGAAATGGACTGGAATTGGCCATTTTCGATTGGATGATCATATGGTATACTATGCTGGAAATGAGAAATTGAACAGGAACAGTGTTGCTTTCATTGTTGAAGAGAACAGCTCAAGATCCATCCTGAAGTACAAAGCTGTCAGTGATAAATAATATCCATACTCCTACAAGGAAGACCAGTAATGGAGTGCTAGACATCACATTAAATTTATACAAGATACAAACACAGAAAAGTGGAGAAGACACAAATGCAGAAGAGAGAAGCAATTATTAAATTATAAGGACCATTTCTTATAATTGGAGGTCATATTTAGGCTAAGTTTCTGATAATGGATAAGAATTTCATACAACAAACAATAATAGTATGTATTTTAGACATAAATAAGCTTGGAGTTATGAGACAAAATAGTGCATTCAACTAGCTACTAGTAATTTATACTGCTGGAGTGTGATGTTCAAAAATCTGCAACCAGCAGGGGATGAATAAAGGTGGCAATTTAAGAAGCCAGTGTAGTAATCCAGGCAAAAAGTGAAGAGGATCTGATCTAAGCCAGTGGAAGAGAATTGGACAGACAAATGTAGATTCAAAGGGTACTTAGGAAACAGAAAATAAGAGATTCAGTGCTTATTAAGAAATAGGAGATTTCCTTAGTTACTTGGTGCTGCCATAACACATAACATGTGGATGTCTTCAGAGAACATAAATCTATTTTCTCATAGTTCCGGAGGCTAGCAGTTCAAATTCAGGACGTAGCTCTAGGCAGAGGTCCTTCCTTGTCTATTTCAGCTTCTAGTAGCTGCCAGCAATCCTTGTTGATATATCTTTCTGTTTTCTGTCTTTCTCTTCTCTCTGTGTGTGTCTCTGTATCAATTCTGCTCTTTTTATAACTCAGAAGTTATAAAAGTGATTAGGTTTAGAACCATCGTACTTGGGTATGACCTGACTAACATAACAAAGAAAACTCTATTTATAAACAGGATCACATTTACAGGCATAAGTAACACGATTTCAATACATACTCTTGGGGTGACACAAGTCAATCCATAATAGAGATATCTTAAGCATTTTATATTCTTCGAAGCCCTATTCATTCTTAAATAAATGTGATGACAGGCATTTTTAAGGTAAAAAGCATTCTTAAGTGTTTATATGGAGCCCTGGTGGCATAGTGGTTAAGAGTTCAGCTGCTGCTCAAACAATTGGCTGTTTAAATCCACCAACCACTTCTTGAAAATCCTATGGGGCAGTTGTACTCTGTCCTATAGGGTCTCTATGAGTTGAAATTGACCCGACAGCAATGGGTGTGTTTGTTTGAAGTGTTTATATGCTTACTATTACATTCATATGCTTGCCATTTAAATGCCTAGGTATTTCATTAAAATTTTTACTTTTAATCCAAATATTTTATTGATAAGTAGACAGAGAGAAGTAGTTAAGATTACAATGTGCTGTTTATAAAAATGACAAGAAAAAAACATTAAATTTTATTAGCATGCATTTATTTAAATCTGAAAGCTAAATGGCATAGGAAATTGTTTTATGAATATGCAAAACTTTCTACATCTTCCTCATTATTTTGGGAATTTCAAAAATGTCTCACAAACCTCTTTGTTTTTATTTAATCAATATAAAAAGATAAAGTTACAACTCCTTTTTGGCAGAGCAGAGAGATATTTTAGCCCCTTTTCTCATAAAAACAAATGCACAGCAACTTTTCTTTCTTTGATGTACACTTCTGTTTGAATATCTCCATCTGTGTTCCCTTCTACAATGTAGCTAATTAAATTTTTTTTTTTTTGTACAACTGTAAATGCAGCTGTAAAGTCCTGGTTACTAAAAATGGCTGAAGTAATGCAATTCTCATTAGAACTCATTTGATTACAGACTTACTCACTGCAATCAGGCAACAGCAATTTCTTCAGGTTTTTATAAATTAAGAAAACACCTTAATTTATAAAAACCTGTTTCAAAATATTTCATTGTTTAATAATGTTCTTTACTGGGCACAGTCCTAACAGTCATTGGGTTGCTAAGAAAGAGAAAAAGAAGTTATAGTTTAGTGATGTAAGGATGTCCACTTTATTTAACTTCCTTCTAAAATGCAGTCCATACCCAATAGTATCCATGTACACACATACACACACAAATTTATGCGTATGTCTTAGGCTGAGTTCTCTAGAGAAGCTAAACCAGTGAGGCATATTTTTATCTACCTATCTTTTTTTCTTTACCTACCTACCTACCTACCATCTATCTATCACCTATCTATCTATCACCTATCTATCTATCTATCTATCTATCTATCTATCTATCTATCTATCTATCTATCTATCATCTATCTATCTATCTATCTATCTATCTATCTATCATCTATCTATCTATCTATCATCTATCTATCATCTATCTATCATCTATCTATCATCTATCTATCTATCATCTATCTGTCTGTCTGTCTATCTATCTATCACCTAGAGACAGAGCAAGAGAGAGAGAGAATTATATCAAGGAAATTGGCTCACACAGCTGTAGAGGCTGAAAGTCCCAAGTCCACGGGTCAGACTGGAGGTTTCTCCTCACTAACATAGCTGTAGCGGCTGGCAAACCCAAGATTGGCAGGTCAGGCAACAGGCCTTGTGCTCACAGGCTGTGAAGGCCAACAAACCCCCAGATCAACAGGTAAGCTGACAGGCCACTAGCTCATAGACTGTGGAGACTGATGAGTCCCCAGATTGGCAGGTAATCTGCTAGCTCAAGCCCAAAGAACTGGAGGCCAGATGAATGGCAGCCAGCTGCAGGATCCAGAGGGAACAAAAGCCCGTGAGCCTTGACAGAAAGTCCACCTATATTGGATGCAGGCCACATCCCCAAGGAAACTTCCTTTCAACTGATTGGCTACTCACAGCAGATTCCATCATGGAGAGGATCACATTATTATATGACTGCCAAACTACATTCTAACTGCCAAACCACTGAGAATCATGGCCCAGCCAACTTGACACACAACCTTAAACATTGCAGCGTATGTATACATACATGTGTGTGTGTCTTTGATTATTGGATATAATTGATAAATATATTTATTATTTTCTGATGCTTAATAAACTACCATCAATCCTAATGAATTTAATCACTTTTTTTTTTGAGCTTATGATCATTAAATTTGGGGTGAGCTCAGCAAAGAAGTTCTTGTGATAGTTTCACCTGCATCTACTCATGTATCTGCAGTCAGCTATTGATGAGGTGAGCAGCTCTATGTCTAGAAGTTGATTGACTGTTGGCTGGAGCAACAGAGACAACTGACCCATAGGTCTCTCATCATCCAGTGGGTTAGTCCTGGTTTTTTTTCATATGGTAGTATCAAATTCCAAGAATGGCAAGAAAATAAGTCCCAATATGTAGTTACCTTTCAAGCCTCTGCTAGTGACTTTTTTTTTTTTTTTTTTTGGTCAAAAAAAGTCACATGGTCAAGTACAAAGTCAGTGTATGATGGAAATTTCCAAGGAGATAGGGATTCAGGGAGACATGAAGAAATCAGTGGCAATTCTTACACTAGCCTACTACTGTCACAACATGGCACACTGTGAGCATGACTGTGTGTGCCTGTTTTCATGCATGTACATTACATGTGTGTGTACAGTGTATATATTTGTGTGTATGTAGTATATGTAAAACAAGTTGCCATAGAATCTACTCTGAACTATGGTGACCCCATGAGTATCAGAGCAGAACTGTGCTCCACAGGATTTTCAATGACTGATTTTTTTGGAAGATTTTGCCGTGCCTTTCTTCCAAAGTAGATTCCAGTGCTGCCTCTGGATGGACTCAAACCTCCAACCTTTTGGTTATTCAACCTTTTGGTTAGCAGCTGAGTGCATTAACTGTACCACTTAGAGCAACATAATATATATGTATTTACAGAAAAAGAGACATAGACTAAACTTAGCTTCTATATTTAATAGAATATTCACTGACCTGTGACTGGTCATTTCACTGAAGCTAATGGCATGATTTGAAAAAGATGTAGCCAGAACATTCTTCTATCATACAACCTTTATAGCTTGCAAACTCTTCCCTCCTTATTTCTAATTTAGGTACTTATCTTTCACCTTGAAATACATGATTTTTCTAACTACTGTAGCAGACAGACCCTAAGGTGACCCCCCCAATGATTCCTACTTTCTACTCTTCATGCCCTTGTATAATCCCCTTCCTTTGAATATGGGTGAGATCTTTGATTTGATTCTAATATACAGAATATTGTGAAAGCAATTGGGTATTATTCCCATGATTATGTTACATTTTAAAAGACTCTGTCTTGTTGCAGTCTTGCCCTTGCTTGCCTGTTGGCCTTGAATAAGTAAACTGACATGTTGAAAACCACCTATGGAGATGGCCATGTGACAGGAAATTATTGGTGATGTCTAGGAGCTGAAGAAACTTCTAGATGACAGGAAGCAAGAATCCAGGGCCCTCAATTATAATCACGAAGAAATTAATTTTGTCAATAATTGAATAAGCTTGGAAGTGAATTCTTCCCCCAATCAAACCTCCAGATGAAATGCAGAAGTAGACACTTTGATTGTAGCATTCTGAGACCCTGAGCAGAGGCTCCAGCTAAGCTGTGCCTGCAAACAGAAACTGTGAGATAATAAAACTGTGCTGTTTTAAGCTGCTAAATTTTTTGTAATTTGTTACTCAGCAATTGAAAACTAATGCACTGCCAAATAACCAATTCCATTAGCATCCATATTGAAAAATGTTTAAATTTGAACTTTGTTGTTTTGTTCAAGGCTAATCTTTATATAAAGTTTACCCACAAATTAAAAAAAAAAAAAAAGGGGGAAAGAAGAAAAGATAATAGCTTTATGTTTTGTGAGTATATAAAATTATGGATTTCTTACATTTCACATTTTCTAGAGTCAGTCAACATATTTTCATATGTTCATACTTCAAGACAGAAGCCCTATTTCGTTAGTTTTGGGAGTAGAAGGTACAGTCAAAACCATTTAGAAAATTGTTATTTACTCACTGTGTTCAGCATTTAGCCATGTCATGACATATGAGTTGGATCCTTATGTAACTTCTAATATTTCCAAAATACTAGGAAATAACCATTTTCATTTTTAAATACTATAAATTTACAATGGATAGTCTTTCTGAGTCAAGTATGTATTTAAACTGAAAACATGTTAAAAGTACGCAAAGTTCTTCATGTTTTACACCAAGAATGTGTTCAACTCACCTACACAAGGGTAAATTGGATAAAACAAAGGACTAGATCCAGCCTTTGATATTTGTGGACCATAGACAAAAGAAAAATTTAATGCTAAGAG
Organism: Loxodonta africana; assembly: GCF_030014295.1. Lineage (NCBI taxonomy): Eukaryota > Metazoa > Chordata > Mammalia > Proboscidea > Elephantidae > Loxodonta > Loxodonta africana. The sequence goes on along the minus strand of NC_087343.1, from coordinate 108,025,685 downwards.
CTCTTATACTAAAATTCTTTACAGAAGAAAATTTGTTCATTTTGCTTATCATAATATATTTATTATAAATTGCAAGTATTGTCTTCTGGTATATAATTGTTTAAGAGAAAGCAGTTCTGAAGATACTGTATTTTTGTATGCTCATTTTACGTTGTGTGAAATGCATATCAGCTGGTGAATGATCGTTTTGATGTGATTTTAACATAAAAGCATTCTATATCTCTAAAATGAATGCTATGATGATAATTTTAATGTGTTAAGAAGCCCATGTTGAATTATAAGAGAAATAATTGGAAGGACAAGAAAACAATATTAACTGGATTAATTTTGCAAATAGTCTTCATTTATTTTTCCTTTAAAACTTCTTTTTTTTTTACTTTCTTTCTAAAATGAGTGTGTTTATTTGAAACAGAAGTTCCAAAATCAAACCCTATAATGCTAGATAGTAAAGCAGCAGAGATAAGCAGAAGGTACATCTCTTATAAAAGACTTCTGTTGGCTTCAAAATTTACTCTGAGGAGAAAGAATGTGTGAGAAAATAGAGAGTAAAAGTCAAGTGCCAATGATGACAGCCTGAGCACTAAGTGATTAACATGCAAGTTTTTAGTTGGAGATGACAGCCTTTCAGAGCATGAGCCAGGTTCCAAGTGGTTTAGAAGCACTCTTAAGTTGCAGGCAGTTGCAATGCTGTCCACCTCCTTCATATTGCTTAAGGATACTATTTACAGGGTATGTTGTAAAGGTAGGGAAGAACAGGAAGAATGTAAGCAAGCACATTACACTAAAGCTGTGCGTTTTGTCATAGGGCATTATGATGTTTCTTACAAACTAAGCCACCTACAAAATAAGCACAAGGATGAGTAACATCAACAGGTTGCTATAGACAGGAAGGAGTCTTTAATGGAGTAAGTTTTCCTTAGAATCACCCAATGTCAGTTTGCATTTCTTCAAAGCATACAGAGCTGATTAGACAGATGAGAATTCATGATTATATCACATATATCATTCCACATTTTCATGCATTTTCCTAGGTCATTTACTTGAGAGATTGCAGCAAAAGCAAATATCTCTCTTTTGATTTGGGGTGCCTACATGATGTGACGTCTTTAAAACTGGGATAGTATTGGTAGAATTACATAATTCAATACTTGATAAATGTCCTTTTCTCAAGACAAAAGGATTTAAAGTTTGAATATCACAAAGCCCTTTGCAGAAAAAAAAAATACACAACAAAAACACATGACAAAAAAAAGTAGAACTATGATGAGTATAAAATTAAAGTATCCAAGTTTCAAGAAATGATAATCAAGTAGGCCACTTAACTTTTCATCATATTCAATTAACAAAACTACAAGGCTCTCAAATTGTAATGCATTTAACCAGAACAATAATATTTTTAAATGGCAGTATTTACATTCAGAATATTGTAAGATGACATATAACAATATATAAAGAAAAAGGACATCACATTTGATCCATCCCTTTGTGATTTATACTAATTATCTCATTAAAAGTAGACTATCCAAGACATTTTGCTATATTCTATAAGAAGTTTATATAAACTGACAGTGATGCCCTTGTTCTTTTCTATGAACTTGGAGTGTTATGGTTATCTCCTACCCATTGCCCTGGAGTCAGTTCTGACTCATAGTGACCCTATAGGACAGAGTAGACCTGCCCCACACGGTTTCCAAGGAGAGGCTGGTAGATTGGAACTGCTGACCTTTTGGTTAGCAGCCGAGCTCTTAACCACTGCATTACTAGAGCTCCCAGTGTATTATAGTAAACCAGTGTGTTATAGTAAAAAAAAAAAAAAATTTTTTTTTTTTTGCTGCCCTTAAATGCATTTTTGTATAGCTTTAAGATGGAAAATTAGTGGAATTAGAATCCATGACTAAAAAATACAGTGAGGTAGAAATAGAGTTCCATAAAAAGAAGGAATGTGTAACAGAGAAGTCTATAGATGACATGGTCAGCCTCAGGGCTTGAAAATTTCCCATTATGAAAAGGGTTAATGCAGAGTCTTGATAGGCATTTGACAGGAAGCCAATTTTTTAGCAATGGGTGTGTCTGTGTGTGACATAGATTTTAAACTCCTTTTAAGCCCAGAAATTCTATAGTTCTGTGAGTGTATTTCATGGTACTATTCTTCATCTGGCATCGTAGGCTGGATAGATACATATTTAACACATAATTGTAATTCTTATACATTAAAAGGAAAATACAGCCATCTAGAAAAACGGAGATAAAACCAACATAAAATTTTTAAATGAAAAGTCCTGTGCTGTTCTATTCCAATTCTGAATGAGCCCCTCTTGTATGTTTCTTTTTTGCATGTGTCTGTGTTATGTGTATGTACGTGGATCAGGGAAGGAATAAGCAGAATAACACCTTATTAGTAGTAAACTCACCTTTCTAAAAAGTTATTCTTCTATGATATTTTTTCCCAAAATTTATCATTTTAACTCAACCCATTTGTTAATTTCATACCTTAATAATCCATTCAGTGAAATACTCAATAATTCCTTGTCCTCTCTGTTATTATACCTTTCAAATATTTGTAGGCTTTTGTTATCTTACCTCTTAGTCCTCCTTTTGCGAAGTTTTAGAAACTTAGCTTCTTTCATCTTCCTTCATAAGCCAAACCTATATTCTCTTAATCATTTCTGTTATGCTTCCCTGTACTTCCTTTACAAATCTTTTATCTATGGTGTATGATACTGAGATACCTAAAACCAAGACTTTAATAAAGAAAAAAAACAGTGTAAGAATTACAAACCTGGTCTTGCATCTCTTTACATTAGGAAATTAAAAGAGGTCCTGTTTTTTTTTTTTCTGCTAAACCATTCCACAGAGCATAGAAGGGCCACATATTTCTCCAAAATCTCTTGTTTAGAAGGAAAATCTGTGGTGATAAATGTGGCTTGATTTTTTTCTTTTTCCTTTGTTGAATCTAGTTCTCCTGGTATATTTCTTGTCAAAGTCTCTTGCATGCTTTCTTGTTCTAAATTGATAATTAGTATTTCAGTTTATTCAATTTCTAGTTCCCTTTTTATATTATTTAGTGCTATTTATATTAAATAATCATTTGGATTCAAACATTTCATAAAACCCAACTACATACCGTAAAGTTTGGAACATGGGAAGGTTTGGAATAAGAAAGGCAGGTGAATTCAAGGAATAAAATTTAATTACACCCTTTGTGAAATATTAAGCACATTTGAGAGGTCTGTTCAATTTTAAATTCCTTCTTGGAGTCTACAACTGGAAGAAAAGAGAGGCAGTTGTTTTTTTCTCCCCTTTCATTTCTTTTAAACTAGTTTCTGAATGTCACCTCTGATTTCTATAATTTTCATCAGTTCTCACATCCTACAGGCATTATTTCATTTGATTAGGGCCCTTATTCTTCTCAGCCTCGTAGACAAATTCTTTCTACACTTGGATTCTAGGGCTCCTAGAGAGGAGCAATGCCTTTGCCCGACACCTGACCTCTCCTTCCAGTGAACGTCTTCCCTTCTTCAGCTTTGTCATATTCTGACCTCTCTGTCAAAGGGAAAAGCCCCCAAACCTTGAAAATCAGTGAAGAATTGAAAAGATAGGAGTCATTTAAAAAAATAGCTTAGAAAAAATGATAATCAGACTTTTTATAGTTATCCATTAAGACTTTTGACTTGCCAATCAGTTCTACTCTGCAACTAGAACACACAGATGGTTCCCCCACTGAAGGGAGTAATTTGCAAAAACACTGAAAAATGAATGTACTCACGATGTACATGCATCACCTTATGTTTTGTTAATATTTCGAATGACTTAATTTACTTCAGCCAATGATGCCAGTCATACACTGAATCAGAGTTTTATGCATTTTGTTTTAACCAGGGAATGAGACAACCAGTGAAGTAATTCAGGTACAATGATCTGAAATTATTATTTATACAGTTCAAATTATCTGGATAACTCAAAGCAATCTACAGATATAATGCAATCCCTATCCAAACACCAATAGCATTCTTTAACAAAAAAGATGAAAAAAATAATCGCCAACTTTATATGAAAAGAAAGAGTCCCTGGGTAAGCAAAACATTATTAAAGAAAAAGAACAAAGTAGGAGGCCATATATTGCCTGATCTCAAATCTACTATAAAGCAACAGTATTCAAAACAGCCTGGTGCTGATACACGGACATATAGACCAATGGAACAGAATTGAGAACCCAGATGTAATCCATCCACTTATGGTCAGCTGATCTTTGACAAAGGACCAAAGTCCATTAAATGTGGGTGGGGGGGGCAGAATTCCATAGCCATTGGGTCAATTCTGACTCATAGCAACCTTATAGAACAGAGTAGAACCTCCCCATATCATTTCCAAAAACTAGCTGGTTAATTTGAACTACTGACCTTTTGGTTAGCAGCCAAGCTGTTAACAACTGTGCCACCAGGGCTCCAAATTGGGAAAAGACAGCCTTTTTAATAAATGGTGTTGGCAAAACTGGATGTCCATCAGTAAAAAAAAAAAAAAAAAAGAAATAGGACCGGTACCTCACACTATACACAAAAACTAGCTCAAAATGGATCATAGACCTAAATGTATAATCTAAAATGATAAAGATCATGAAAGAAAAAACACGGACAATGTTAGGAGCCCTAATCCATGGCATAAATGGGATATAAACCATAGCAAACAATGCACAAACACCAGAAGATAAACTAGATAACTGGAAGCTCCTAAAAATTAAACATTTATGCTCATCAAAAGACTTCCCCAAAGAAATAAAAAGAGCCTACAGACTGGGAAAAAAATTTTGGCTACAACATCTCTGACAAGGGTCTAATCCCTCAAACCTATAGAAGAGTTCAACACCTCAATAACAGAGACAAATAATCCAATTAACAAATGGGCAAAGGATATGAGCGGATATTTCACCAAAGAAGACATTCAGTCAGCTAACATAATCATGAGGAGATGCTCGAGATCACTAGCCATTAAAAAAAAAGCCATTAGAGAATGCAAATCAAAACTACAATGAGATACCATTTCATTCCAACATTACTGGCTATGGTGGTTAAAATTGTGTGTCAAAGTGGCTGGGCCATGATTCTCAGTGTTTTGGCAGTTGTATAACATTGTGATCACTTACCTGTTTAGATGTGATACTTGATCACCCCCATGATGGAATCTGCTGTGTTGGTATAGGCAGGGGGGGTCTGTGGTGACTCACCGCCCCCTCAACCTTCATTTCTCTACCTGTGCCACCTAGTCCTTCCTGCTGTCCTTCCCAGGGTTTTTGCTTGTTCTGGATCCTGCAGCTGGCTTCTGTTCATCTGACCTCTAGTTCTTGGAACTTGAGCTAGCAGCTTGCCTGTGGTCTTGCCTGCTGATCTTGAGATTCGTTGATTTTCACAGCCTGCAACAGCCCTTCTCCCTGGCCTGCCAATCTTGTGTTCACCAGCCCCTGCAGCTACGTGAATCAGCAGAAGCCTGCAACAATCCTGCTTTCCAGCCTGCTAATCTTGGGTTTGTCAGCCACTGTGGCTATGTGAATCAAGAAAAGCCTCTTTCCTGTCCCATGGACTTGGGACATTACAGTCTCTAAAAACTGCATGAGTCATTTCCTTGATATAAATCTCTCTCTCTCTCTGTAGGTATATATATATATATATATATATATATATATATACATATACATATATTCAGTTTACTGGTTTTGCTTCTCTAGAGAACCCAGCCTAAGACACTGGCTCTAATTAAAAAACAGAAAATAACAAATGCTGGAGAGGTTGTGGGGAGATTGGAACTCTTAAGCACTGCTGGTGGGAATGTAAAATGGTACAAACACTATGGGAAACACTATGGCACCTCCTTAAAAAACTAGAAATACTATCCACTAAAAAACCCACTGCCTTCGAGTCGATTCCGACTCATAGCAACCCTATAGGATGGCGTAGAACTGCCCCATAGAGTTTCCAAGGAGCGCATGGCAGATTCGAACTGCTGATCTCTTGGGTAGCAGCCGTAGCACTTAACCACTACGCCACCAGGGTTTCCCAGAAATAGTATATGATCCAGCAATCCCACTCCAAGGAATATATCCCAGAGAAATAAGAGCACAAATAGACATATGCACAACCATGTTCATTGCAGCATTATTCACAATAGCAAAAACATGGAAAGAACGGAAGTGTCTATCAACAGATGAATGGATAAACAAATTGCGGTATACTAACATAGTATTCCAAACAATGGAATACTATGTAACAAGAAAGAACATTGATGAATCCGTAAAACATCTTACAACATGGATGAATCTGGAGGGCATTATGCTGGATGAAATAAGTCAATCACAAAAGGACAAATATTGTATGAGACCACTATTATAAAAACTCAAGAAAAGTTTTACACACAGAAAAAAAAATCTTTGATGGTTAGGAGGGAGGGGAGGGGTGGGGAGGGGAAATCACTAGCTAGATAGTAGAAAAGTGTTAACTTTGGGGGAAGTCATTAGAACTTGACCAAGGCAAAGCCATAGAAGCTTCTAGACACATTCCAAACACCTCGAGGGACTGAGTTACTTGGGTTGAGGTCTGGGAACCATGGTCTTGGAGGACATCTAGGTCAATTGACATAACATAGTTCACAAAGAAAATGTTCTACATCTTGCTTTGGCGAGTAGTGTCGGGGGGTCTTAAAAGCTTGCAAGTGGCCATCTAAAACATGTCTATCGGTCCCATCATGTTTAATGCAAAGGAAAATGAAGAAAACCAAAGACACAAGGAAAATATGAGTCCAAAGGACTAATAGCCACATGAACCGTAGCCTCCACCAGCCTGAGCCCAGAAGAACTAGATAATGCCCGGCTACCACCAGTGACCACTCTGACAGGGATCACAGTAGAGAGTTCTGGACAGAGAGGGAGAAAAATGTAGAATAAAATCCAATTCACGAAAAAAGGCCAGACTTCCTAGTCTGACAGAAACTGGAGGAACCCCCGAGACTATGGCCCCTGCTAACTCAGAACTGAAGCTACTCCCAAAATCTACCTTTCAGCCGAAGATTAGACAGGCGTATAAAACAAACAATAACGTGCTTCTTAGTTCAATGAAGTTTACCAGAACTAATGTGCAACACCTGCCCAAAAGTGAAGATGAGAAGGCAGGAAGGGACAGGAAGCCTGGAGGAATGGACAAGGGGACCGTGGGGTGTAAAGGGAAAGGGGAGAGTGCTGACAAATTGTGGGGATTGCAACCAATGTCACAAAACAATTTGTGTATAAATTTTTGAAAGGGAAATTAATTTGCACTGTAAACTTTCACCTAAACCTCAATAAAATTAAAAAAAATGTGTATCTGGATAATGACAGAAGCTTGCTCTGAAAAGGTAGACCCAGTTTATTTTGAAACCATACTCTGTAGTTGAAGGTATGAATATGTCTTGTGATTCACAATAATTTATGGACCATGGGTTTAAAAAAAAATTATGTATGTTTATATATATATATATATATATATATAATTTTTATATATGTACCAAAGTTTAAGAAAACAAAAAACCTGTCAGTACATGAAGTAATTAGGACTGATATGTTGTTTGGAATTAAAGCCCAATCTTTTTAATTGGCAAGTCTCAGTGGATGCAAACTTGTAATTAGCTGATTCGCCTGATTATCAAAGCCTCATTGACATAGGTTGTGCAGAGGGAGTCACTCTTATGGTATGAGTTTCTCAAACAACTGTAGCATGATATGGAGACTCATGGAGCAGCCATAATAGGGTTTTGGTGTTGCCTGAAATGAACAAAGGAATAGAGTGAATAATCTAAGCTAAAAATCCAAAAGCTAAATCAAACCCATTGCTGTCTAGTCGATTCTTACTCAGAGCAACCCTATGGGACAGGATAGAATTATCCCATAGAGTTTCCAAGGCCTTAAATCTTTACTGAAGCCAACTGCCACATCTTTCTCCCATGGAGCGGCTGATGGGTTTAAATTGCTGGCCTTTCAGTTAGCAGCTGAGTTCTTTAAATCCAAGCTACCCAAAGATATTTCATAACTGTATGTAACTGAGTCTCAGTATTTTTAGAAGAAGAAAATAATCCATTTTTTTTTATTATTTATAATAAGTTATATGTATTATACTAAAGTCTTTGTCAATTAGGTGGGTTTGAAGTAGGTTTGACATTATTATGTACCAAGCAGTTTCAACTCTGATCTATATTCAGGAGTGTAAGCACATTGCTGTGGCATGTGCAGGTGTAGATCAATAAGCAAGAATGAGATTTCTTCTTTTTTTAATCAAATGTAATAACTCAAGGCGGGCAAAGACTCTCAAAAGTTAAAGAGCTGTAAACAATCAATGGGTTACCATAAATCATTGCCATTAATGTTTTATGTAGTTGTTTAATGATATATTATTGCTGTTTTCTTCCCCTCACCAAAGCTCTCCGTTTCTGAAAATGGAAATCAGGACTTCAAGAGATAAGGCAGTCACCTATTTCATATTATGACTTCAAGAGATAAGGCTGTCATCCATTTCATATTATGACAAAATAACTTATTGGACATTACTCGGGTGGAGTTAATTAGGATTTTTTATAGTACAACAGAGTCTCAGCAGAAGTTTAAGAAAATTGGTTGCAAATAACAATAATAGTTGACATAAAATCTTAAAGAATATGATGAAATATTTAATAACCTATATCAAGAACTTTAGAAAAATAATTTGCATTTAATTCCAGGGCTATTTAGGAATTATTCTTAACTATTCCTAAAACTATGTTTGAATTGTCTCTTTGCTGTTACTATATACAGCTGAGTGTCATATGAGCATGTGTGTTTGTGTGTGTGTGTGTGTGTGTGTGTGTACATTGACTCAAGACTTTCTGCAAATAAGAAAAGCTCTATAACCTATAGAGAAATTGGATTAAATGAAAACATGGAGAATAAAATTAAAATGTCTGTGTATAAGTTATTTTCCTTGTCAAATGCACTGAGGGGTAATGTCATCAAAAGAACCATAAAGGGCCCACATTTTAAAAATAGAAAACAAAGGGAAATATAAAGTACTACTTACTATATTTATATAGCATAGACAGGTGTTCTGGGTGAGATACTTGCTACATCACCCCTAATCATTCACATTGGCTCTTTAATAGTCAAAGCCTATTTATACAGTGTAGATTGTTTGTTTTTTTAAAAAATGGAAATAGAATTCAATCATGCTTGGTGGTAACACTTTCTACTCTTTGAAAACAATGTTAATAGGCATAACAATAAAATACCCAGATGAACTTGGACAGTAGTTTGGGTTAAAAGGTCACCTCAAGAAAAGATAATCATTTTCTATTAAGGCTAGAACAACTATGCACTTCACTGAACTATACGGAAGGACACAGTGTCTTATTAGAAGATTAGTTTATATTATAGGCTGACAAGAATGGCCTGTAAAATGTGATTCATGCCCTGAAACAGCACACTAAAGATAATTTCTCCTCTGTCTAGTCCATAATAATGAAATAACCAAGAAGTTACATCCAAGACTTTACCGGCCCATAAACATATAAGGGAATCAAGTCATCCTCTGCTGCCGTCATTACTCCCCGTTCATACTTACTATTGTTATTCTCTTCACCCTGGATCACACTTATATAGAAGGGGAAATAAGATCAGCTATTTTAGCTTCAGGAATACTTATCTTATTTTCAGAATGAACAAGATTTCAAGCACCAGACGATAAGAGGAAAAACTACCAGTTAATTATAGTCTGTGAATTTAACCTATAATTTATTTATCTATTCAGAGTAAGAATGATTTTTTCCCAGTTAGTGTAGTTGATATCAAAGAATTCAAAGATATTAAAATATTTTAAAGATGTATCAAAATAGGCTAAAATAATGTAATAAAAAATAATGGTGTCATGGATTGAATTGTGTCCCCCCAAAATATGTGTAAACTTGGTTAGGCCATGATTCCTGGTATTCGCAGGTTGTCCTCCATTTTGTAATTGTAGTTTTATGTTAAAGAGGTTTAAGGTGGGCTCATAATACCTTCGCTAAGGTCACATCCCAGATCCAATGTAAAGGGAGTTTTCCAAGGGTGTGGTCTGCACCACCTTTTATCTTACAAGAGATAAAAGGAGAGGGAAGCAAGCAGAGAGTTGGGGACTTCATACCACCAAGAAACCAGTGCTGGGAGCAGAGCACATTCATTGGACCTGGGGTTCCTGTGCACAGAAGCTCTTAGTCCAGGAGAAGATTGATGAGAAGGACCTTCCTTCACAGCTGACAGAAAGAGAAAGTCTTTCCCTGGAGTGAAGCCCTGAATTTGGACTTGTAGCCTACTCGACTATGAGAAAATAAATTTCTCTTTGTCGAAGCCATCCACTTGTGGTATTTCTGTTTTAGTAGCACTAGATGACTAAGACAGAATTTGGTACCCAGAGAGTGGGGTGCTGCTCTAACAGATACCTAAAATGTGGAACCAGTTTTAAAACTGTGACTGAGAAGACTCAGAAGGAAGTGAGGAGAACTGTTAACACTGAAGAAGACACAGATGTGAGAAACAGCAGCAGAAGACTGGTGACAGCAGCAACAAGCCAGCAGCAGCAGAACCAGGAGACCAGCGCCAGACAGTGCTGGAGCCAACAAATGGGGCCAGAGAGCTGAGTGCCTGTGCGCAGGAGGCTTCCTGGTGGAGTAGAGTGCCTCTAGGCACTTATCAATGGAGCTACTGAGCTTTGGAATACTTGCCCCAGTAGGGCAGATGTGGGCATGGGTCCCAAAGGCCTAGAGGTGAAGAAACACAAGAAGCTGAGCTGCCTCAGTCTCAGAAGGTATGGCCTCAACCTCTGGGGTTTCAAAGGGTGGAGCCATGGCCTCAGGTGTTTTTCTGGAGTTGCCACTCAGATGGACTAGGAGAATAGTGCATCTAAAGCTGAGGGATCAGAGTTGCTGCCCAGTGGGCCTGGAAGGTGAAGCTGAAGCCCAGAGCTGAGGGGCCTCCATTCAGAATCCTGAGAGTGTGGCCATTACCTGGAGTCTGGAGGGCAAGGCCATTGTATAAATGGTCTCAGAGAACAGAGGATTATTTGCAAAGCCTTGAGGGCTAAGGTAATGTGTTCTGCTAATTTCCTTCGTGCCTGTTATCCCTTCTTTACCTCTAGTTTCTCCCATTTGTAATGGAAATGTCTAGCTTGTGCCTGTTCTGCCATTGTACTATGGAAGCAGATAATTTGTGTTCCAAATTTCACAGATGAAGAGGAATTTTTGGATTTGGGACTTGGAATTGATTTAAGACTTTTGCTGATATGATAGGGTGAATGTGTCTTACATGTGGCAAGGACATGAATTTTGGGAAGCCAAAGGGTGGTGGAATGCCATGGATTGAATTGTGTCTCCCCAAAACGTGTGTCAACTTGATTAGGCCATAATTCCCAGTATTGTGTGGTTGTCCTCCATTTTGTGATGGTAATTTTATGTTAAAGAGGATTCGGGTGTGATCCTAACACCCTTACTAAGGTCACATTCCTGATCAATGTAAAGGGAGTTTCCCTGGGATGTGGCCTGTAACACCTTTTATCTTACAAGTGATAAGAGGAAAGGGAAGCAAGCAGAGAGTTGTAGACTGCACATCACCAAGAAAGAAGCACCAGGAGCAGAGTGCATCCTGTGGACCCAGGGTTCCTGTGTGGAGAAGCTCCTAATCCAGGGAAGGATTGACAAGAAGTACCTTCCTCCAGAGCCAACAGATAGAAAAAGCCTTCCCCTGGAGCTGATGCCCTGAATTCGGACTTCTAGCCTGCTAGGCTTTGAGAAAATTAATTTCTCTTTGTTAAAGCCATCCACTTGTGGTGTTTCTGTTATAGCAGCACTAGATGACTAAGACAGAATTTTTTGTCATGATTTTTGTTTTTTAACCAGTCAGGGTATTCGATTAGTATTGAAGGGTATCTAATGGTGGATTTATTATTATTATTTATATAATTAACATTTTATAAATTCTATAGAAATATGCAGAGGTAAATTCACAGCATTTCTGCCCAATATAGAAAAAATTTCATATGATAGAGTGTTATGGTGATTATGAATTAAGTAAACTTTATAGTGATTGGTTATTTATTGTAGGATTACTTACTGTATTTGGCAGTGAATAACAATACAGTACTCTTTTAAGTATATATAAAATTATGAATGAAGACACCATCCACCTTAACTGAGACAGATGATATTGTTTACTATATACCCATTTCTGTTAAGCAGTTTTAACTCATAATGACCCTACAGGGCAGAGTAGAATTGTCCCATAGTTTCCAAGGAGCAGCTGGTAAATTCAAACTGCCAACCTTTTTTTTCTTAGCAGTCGAGTGCTTAACCACTATGCCACCACAGCACCATTGTTTACTACATATACTCCATTTAATTGTATTCCTAAAAAAAAAAATCCTAGTTATTCTTCAAAACACAGTTTAGATACCATTTTTTAGAAGAGATTTCTTTGACCTTTCTCATCTTGAATTAATTATTCCTGTTTCTTGTGCAGATTTCTATTGCATATTTCCCATTTTACTCCAATGCTCTATTTACATGTAGCCTCCCTTTCTTTTGAAGTTATGTAAACAATCAGTTCAGCACCCTCATGGGAAAGAAACAATTGGTTACTTTGAGTAAGATTCCTTGAAAAAATAGTATACCATGGCAAAACTCCAGTGAGGAGGCTGGCTACATTGGAAATATTAATCACCAGCATCAGAGATAAAAGTTGAGGTGAAATGGATATGTTTTAGCCCTTTAACTGCACTGCAGCTGTTTGAATTCACATTACTACACATGATTATAGGAAAGGCCCACTTAGTTCTCTGACCCCAGTAGATCTGCAGCAAGAACACGCTGGTGAACTGATCCATGTGAGTGGGAGAGGGCTGCCTGTGTGCTAACTGCATCAGGAAAAGCATAAGAGGTGGTAAATCTTCTCTCTTTCCCTCAGCAGAGAACTCACAGTCTGCCAAGTTATTCATTACTCACCCACTAGCACATAAGTCTGTGGCTCCCTCTACTTGTTGGATTGCCACTGCTAGAAAGACCTCTAACAATCTGACTTAAATGAGTGCTGTGGGAATATCCAATTGTGAGTAACAAAAAGAAAAGTACCAATCATAATCAAAGTAAGTTGAAGGATAAAGACCAAGCCAAGAGCCTAGAGCAAGTGAAGCCTGCTGAGGCAGGACTAATGAAGGAACTAGAGTAGAACTTTAAGAAAAATATTAATAATGTTTAAATAGAGGCAATTATAGGTACTTCTTTCCCTTAAAAAAAACCTTTTGGAATTAGAAAATATGATTTCTAAATTACGAGAAATCACTAGACAAGAAATAAAAGACAAAGTCTATAATCACTCTTGAGGAAGAAATACGAAAAATGGAAATCATGACTAAAAGGTGTAGAGCATAGTTTGCTAATTGCTGACCTCTTTCGTGTTGTTGAGCAGCTGACAGAGTATAGGCATATTGAGTTGTCGATTTCCCACAAGTGTTGGCTCAGCTGTGAGGGGCCTGATGTAACAAGGGTCCCCATGAGATGTCTATTCGATTTGCCAGTGATATTATGGAAAAAGAAATGAGAGAGGTTGGAGGCCCTGGTTTAGAAGTTAGAGCTAAGGCTAAGAATAACTGAAGTTCTAAAAGGAGGATAAGAAATATAGAGGAGAGGAGGCAGAGCGAAGACAGTATTATAGACAGAAGTACCACACTGTCGTTTTAGAGAAAACACCTGAAAAACTAAGTAAAACAGACACAAACATCAATCCTGGAACCCTAAGTGTCAAATGAAGGGCTAAAGAACACAACCAAGCACTGAATGAAATAAGAAACTGACAGAGAACAGATAACTAGGAGAGCTACAGAGTGGAGGTCCCCTACCAGATAATGTGGCATGAACTCATCATCTCAGACCCCTCAGCAACCAAGAACAATAAACAGGGAGTACAGGATGGCAACTTCACAGGGCTCCCAGCAAGAAACAGAACACCCAGTAGCCAAGGATACCGCTTTCCCACTCCCACCCTTCTTCACTCTGTGCAGCCTCTGCTGCTTTCCAAAGAGCTGTGGTCTCTCGGTAGGAGAGACTTTGGCTCTTAGTCACTTGGATTTGGGCTGCCCCTACTGGCAGCTCCTTCAGTGCCACTTTTTGTTGTTGTTGTTGTTTTTGGCTTCTTTTTGTTTCTTCTCTCTCTCAACTTCTTCATTTCCTTTCTCCAACCCAGCTGATGCCATATGCCATCTCCACTCCTTCCTGATGGGCTGCACCTCACTGCTCGGCTGGGGAGCTGCTTCCCTGGTCTGCACTGCCCTGCTGGGGGGCTCCCTTGGAGTATTTTTTTTCTCAGTTTCTTGTCTCTCTGTACCTTCCCTCCTTTCCTTTCTCCTGACCACTTGCTCCACATATCATATCCTCCCCCTTCCCTCCTGCCTATCTACACTGCATGCTAAGCACCGTGCCCCCAAAAGGCAGAGGCAGGGACCACTGGACCCCATCCTGTACTGGCCCCTGACCCCACCTTGTCAGCCCCAGTACTTGCACAAACTCACACTTCACCCTCTGCTGGACCTGACCTGCTGCACTATAGCCAAGTGGATGGCCCTGCCCACCTGGACAAAGTGGTGAGAGGTACTGTGCCCACAGATGAGCAAACAACAAAGAATGCCCAGTCAGCCTGCTCAGACATAACCAAACAAAACAAAATGCAGGATGAAACAAACAAATTTACAATCAATAAATGAAGGAAATAATTACTGAATGTCCCAAAGACAGCAGACAATATCAAAGCATATAAAAAACAAACAGGATGGCTCCAGAAAGCATCCAAAATAAGACACCAGGTGACCTTCCTGTAGAAGAAAAGGCACTGGAAATACCTGATAGGAAATTCAAAACTGTAGGATTTACAACACATAGGAAAATCACATCAGATGACAAAATGATGGATAATCACAATACTGGCAGTCATGGGCTAGCCAAGTTGACACATTTCTTTGGAGACACAATTCAATCCATAACACTAATCAAGAATAACATATCCTGTACAATTCTTGCTCAAATATAATGGCAAAATTAGGACATTTCTGGATAAATGGAAATTTAGGTAATGTGTAAAAACCAAACCAATCTTACAAGAATTATTAAAGGGAGTCCTTTGGTGAGAGAACCAATAACATCAGACAACAGCCTGAATCTAGGATGTGAGACTAAATCAGCCAGATACCAACCTAGGTAATGAACTTTCAAGGATAAAACAAAACTAAAACATTTACAACAGGGAACCAGAGAGGTCAATCTGTAAATGATAACAATGTCAGAACAATAAAAGGGTGGACAAACAGTGTGGGTATAGAACTTTCAAATGGTGAGGAAGTAAAGGTGATATCAAGTTATGAAAGACGGTTCAAACTTAGGAAAATGGGGTAAATATCAAGGTAATCACAAAGAAAGTTAACAAGCTAGACATAGAAATACCACATGATTCAGCAATCCCACTCCTAGGAATATTTCCTAGAGAGACAAGAGCCATCACACGAATAGACACATGCACACCCATGTTCACTGAAGCATTATTCACAGTAGAAAAAGATGGAAACAACCTAAGCGCCTATCAACCGATGAGTGGATAAACAAACTATGGTACATACACACAATGGAATACTACCGAACAATAAAGAAAAATGATGAATCTGTGAAACATCTCACAACATGGATGAATCTGGGGTGCATTATGCTGAGTGAAATAAGCCAATAACAAAAGGACAAATATTGCATGAGACCACTATTACAAAAACTCCTAAGAAGGTTTACATACAAAAAGAAACAATCTTTGATGGCTATGAGGGAGAGGGGTGGTGGGGAGGGAAAAACACTAAATAGACAAGAGATAAGTGCTAACTTTGGTGAAGGATAAGACATTACACAATACTGGGGAAGTCAGCACAACTTGACTAAGGTAAGGTCATGGAAGTTCCATAGTCATATCCAAATTCCCTGAGGGACTGATTTACCGGGTTGAGGGCTAGGGACAAAGGACTCAAAGAACATCTAGCTCAATTGACATAATGTAGCTTATAAAGAAAATATTCTACCTGACTGGAGCAAGGGTGAATGAAGAAAACCAAAGACACAAGGAAAAGATTATTCCAGAGGACTAATGGATCACACTCACCAAGCCTCTACCGGACTGAGGCCAGTACAACTAGATGGTCCCCAGCTACTACCACTGACTGCTCTGACAAGAATCACAATAGAGGGTCCCAGATAGAGCTGTACAAAATGTAGAACAAAATTCTAACTCACACACACACACACACACACACACACAAAGGGCAGACTTACTGGTCTGACAGCAACTGGAGAAACCCCTAGAGGATCACCCCCAGACACACTTTTAGCTCAGTAATGAAGTCACTCCTGAGGTTTACCCTTCCGCCAAGGATTAGATAGGCCCATAAAACAAACTGAAACTATATTGTCACACCAGCCCAAGGACAAGGACAAAAAGGAAGGAAGAGACGAGAAAGCTGGTAATGGGGAACACAGGGTCAAGAAGGTGAGACTGTTGACATGTTGTGTGGGTGACAACGAATGTCACAAAACAATATATGTACTGTTTAATGAGAAACTAATTTGCTCTGTAAGCTTTCATCTAAAGTGCAATAAAAACCAAAACAAACAAAAAAGAAATACCAACAAGCCCCTAGTTAGGCGACAGGCGAGCAGTTACTGAGTAGCTCTCTGGTTGTAGTTCACGGAACCTGCCCTCAGGAAAGCGGGGCGCCTGACCCGGCTCCGTCAGGGCTTCCCTGTGGGGGCCAGATGCTGGGCCTGCGCACCTGGCCCAGATGAGATGCTGAGCACGCTACCGGCCGTCAGCCGGACAGGGGCTTCTCTGCGCAAGCCCGGCAGCGTTTTAGAATATAAAAAAAATCAGGAGGCGGAGCCAAGATGGCAGACTAGGCAGACGCTACCTCGGATCCCTCTTACAACAAAGACACGGAAAAACAAGTGAATCGATCACATACATAACAATCTACGAACCCTGAACAACAAACACAGATTTAGAGACGGAGAACGAACTAATACGGGGAAGCAGCGATTGTTTCCAGAGCCTGGAGCCAGCGTACCAGTCAGGTACGGCACAAGCACAGAGAGCTGCTCCACCCCCCTGAACTAACTCCGGGAGGGGGACCAGCCGGTTCCACGGGCGGTGTGGGACGCAGCCGGTAGGAGAAGTCCCTGGGAGGCAGTGACTGGTCTTGGAGCAGAAAGAGCAGCGTCCGAGCCGGGGAACCGTCCCCCAGGGATTTGGACTGGACGCAGGTACGGCATAAACACGGAGAGTTGCTCCACCCCCCTGAACTAACCCCGGGAAGGGGACCAGCCGGGTCGCGTGGGCGGTGTGGGACGCAGCCGGTAGGAGAAGTCTCTGGGAGGCAGCGACTGGTATTGGAGCGGGGAGAACAGCGTCCCAGCCGGGACACTCGGTCACGGCACAAGCACGGGGAGCTGCTCCACCCATCTGAACTAACCCCGGGAGGAGGCCCAACTAGTTCTCGGGAGTGGCACAGCCACGCGGCTGGAGGGAGGCGAAGTCCCCGGGGGGCAGCGACTGATTTTGGAGTCGAGGGTGCATCGTCCCAGTAGGGGAGCCTTGACGCTGGGCGTGGGGCTGGAAGCGGAGGATCTGACCGTGACTCCAGCGGGCCAGACCCCCCGGGGGCAATCTCCACACAGCCAGCACACATAGGCGATGCGCCCCCGGGAATCTCAGATATAATAGTCATTCCAAGCAAGACAAGCAACTCTGGCTATATTCTGAGGTGCTACTCTCCTATCTCTCTGTTCCCTCCCCCACCCTCCCCAGGCGGCTTCATTAACATCTGAATAGCCTGAGCCAGAGGGAGAACTCTGATGGGGATCTGACTGCATTTTTTTTTTTAGCGGATTTTCTGGAAAAACTAGTTTCCCAGTGATGGCTCAGAGACAACAATCCATATCAAACCACTTAAAGAAGCAGACCATGACAGCTTCTCCAACCCCCCCAAAGAAAAGAATCAAAATCTTTCCCAAATGAAGATACAATACTGGAATTATCAGATACTGAATATAAAAAACTAATTTACAGAATGCTTCAAGACATCACAAATGAAATAAGGCAAACTGCAGAAAAACCCAAGGAACACACCGATAAAACAGTTGAAGAACTCAAAAAAATTATTCAAGAACATACTGGAAAAATTAATAAGTTGCAAGAATCCATAGAGAGACAACATGTAGAAATCCAAAAGATTAACAATAAAATTACAGAATTAGACAACACAATAGGAAGTCAGAGGAGCAGACTCGAGCAATTAGAATGCAGACTGGGACATCTGGAGGACCAGGGAATCAACACCAACTTAGCTGAAAAAAAATCAGATAAAAGAATTAAAAAAAATGAAGAAACCCTAAGAATTATGTGGGACTCTATCAAGAAGGATAACCTGCGGGTGATTGGAGTCCCAGAACAGGGAGGGGAGACAGAAAACACAGAGAAAATAGTTGAAGAACTCCTGACAGAAAACTTCCCTGACATCATGAAAGACGAAAGGATATCTATCCAAGATGCTCATCGAACCCCATTTAAGATTGATCCAAAAAGAAAAACACCAAGACATATTGTCATCAAACTCACCAAAACCAAAGATAAAGAGAAAATTTTAAAAGCAGCCAGGGAGAAAAGAAAGGTTTCCTTCAAGGGAGAATCAATAAGAATAAGTTCAGACTACTCAGCAGAAACCATGCAGGCAAGAAGGGAATGGGACAACATATACAGAACACTGAAGGAGAAAAACTGCCAGCCAAGGATCATATATCCAGCAAAACTCTCTCTGAAATATGAAGGCGAAATTAAGATATTTACAGACAAACACAAGTTTAGAGAATTTACAAAAACCAAACCAAAGCTGCAAAAAATACTAAAGGATATTGTTTGGTCAGAGAACCAATAATATCAGATATCAGCACAATACAAGGTCACAAAAGAGAACGTCCAGATATCAACTCAAATAGGGAAATCACAAAAACAAACAAATTAAGATTAATTAAAAAAAAAAAATACACATAACAGGGAATCATGGAAGTCAATAGGTAAAAGATCACAATAATCAAAAAGAGGGACTAAATACGGGAGGCATTGAACTGCCATATGGAGAGTGATACAAGGCGATATAGAACAATACAAGTTAGGTTTTTACTTAGAAAAATAGGGGTAAATAATAAGGTAACCACAAAAAGGTATAACAACTCTATAACTCAAGATAAAAGCCAAGAAAAATGTAACAACTCAACTAACATAAAGTCAAACACTATGAAAATGAGGATCTCACAATTTACTAAGAAAAACACCTCAGCACAAAAAAGTATGTGGAAAAATGAAATTGTCAACAACACACATAAAAAGGCATCAAAATGACAGCACTAAAAACTTATTTATCTATAATTACCCTGAATGTAAATGGACTAAATGCACCAATAAAGAGACAGAGAGTCACAGACTGGATAAAGAAACACGATCCATCTATATGCTGCCTACAAGAGACACACCTTAGACTTAGAGACACAAACAAACTAAAACTCAAAGGATGGAAAAAAGTATATCAAGCAAACAATAAGCAAAAAAGAAGAAGAGTAGCAATATTAATTTCTGACAAAATAGACTTTAGACTTAAATCCACCACAAAGGATAAAGAAGGACACTATATAATGATAAAAGGGACAATTGATCAGGAAGACATAACCATATTAAATATATATGCACCCAATGACAGGGCTGCAAGATACATAAGTCAAATTTTAACAGAATTGAAAAGTGAGATAGATACCTCCACAATTATAGTAGGAGACTTCAACACACCACTTTCAGAGAAGGACAGGACATCCAGTAAGAAGCTCAATAGAGACACGGAAGATCTAATTACAACAATCAACCAACTTGACCTCATTGACTTATACAGAACTCTCCACCCAACTGCTGCAAAGTATACTTTTTTTTCTAGCGCACATGGAACATTCTCTAGAATAGACCACATATTAGGTCACAAAACAAACCTTTGCAGAGTCCAAAACATCGAAATATTACAAAGCATCTTCTCAGACCACAAGGCAATAAAACTAGAGATCAATAACAGAAAAACTAGGGAAAAGAAATCAAATACTTGGAAAATGAACAATACCCTCCTGAAAAAAGACTGGGTTATAGAAGACATCAAGGAGAGAATAAGAAAATTCATAGAAAGCAACAAGAATGAAAATACTTCCTATCAAAACCTCTGGGACACAGCAAAAGCAGTGCTCAGAGGCCAATTTATATCGATAAATGCACACATACAAAAAGAAGAAAGAGCCAAAATCAGAAAACTGTCCCTACAACTTGAACAAATAGAAACTGAGCAGCAAAAGAATCCATCAGGCACCAGAAGAAAACAAATAATAAAAATTAGAGCTGAACTAAATGAATTAGAGAACAGAAAAACAATTGAAAGAATTAACAAAGCCAAAAGCTGGTTCTTTGAAAAAATTAACAAATTGATAAACCATTGGCTAGACTGACTAAAGAAATACAGGAAAGGAAACAAATAACCCGAATAAGAAATGAGAAGGACCACATCACAACAGAACCAAATGAAATTAAAAGAATCATTTCAGATTACTATGAAAAATTGTACTCTAACAAATTTGAAAACCTAGAAGAAATGGATGAATTCCTAGAAAAACACTACCTACCTAAACTAACACATTCAGAAGTAGAACAACTAGACCCATAACAAAAAAAGAGATTGAAACGGTAATCAAAAAACTCCCAACAAAAAAAAGCCCTGGCCCGGACGGCTTCACTGCAGAGTTCTACCAAACTTTCAGAGAAGAGTTAACACCACTACTACTAAAGGTATTCCAAAGCATAGAAAATGACGGAATACTACCCAACTCATTCTATGAAGCCACCATCTCCCTGATACCAAAACCAGGTAAAGACATTACAAAAAAAGAAAATTATAGACCTATATCCCTCATGAACATTGATGGAAAAATCCTCAACAAAATTCTAGCCAATAGAATCCAACAACACATCAAAAAAATAATTCACCCTGATCAAGTGGGATTTATACCAGGTATGCAAGGCTGGTTTAATATCAGAAAAACCATTAATGTAATCATCACATAAATAAAACAAAAGACAAAAACCACATGATCTTATCAATAGATGCAGAAAAGGCATTTGACAAAGTCCAACACCCATTTATGATAAAAACTCTTACCAAAATAGGAATTGAAGGAAAATGGCTCAACATAATAAAGGGCATCTATGCAAAGCCAACAGCCAATATCACTCTAAATGGAGAGAACCTGAAAGCATTTCCCTTGAGAACGGGAACCAGACAAGAATGCCCTTTATCACCGCTCTTATTCAACATCGTGCTGGAAGTCCTAGCCAGGGCAATTAGGCTAGACAAAGAAATAAAAGGTATCCGGATTGGCAAGGAAGAAGTAAAGTTATCACTATTTGCAGATGACATGATTATATACACAGAAAACCCTAAGGAATCCTCCAGAAAACTACTGAAACTAATAGAAGAGTTTGGCAGAGTCTCAGGTTATAAAATAAACATACAAAAATCACTTGGATTCCTCTACATCAACAAAAAGAACACCGAAGAGGAAATCACCAAATCAATACCATTCACAGTAACCCCCAAGAAGATAAGATCCTTAGGAATAAATCTTACCAAGGATGTAAAAGACCTATACAAAGAAAACTACAAAGCTCTACTACAAGAAATTCAAAAGGACATACTTAAGTGGAAAAACATACCCTGCTCATGGATAGGAAGACTTAACATAGTAAAAATGTCTATTCTACCAAAAGCCATCTATACATACAATGCACTTCCGATCCAAATTCCAATGTCATATTTTAAGGGGATAGAGAAACAAATCACCAATTTCATATGGAAGGGAAAGAAGCCCTGGATAAGCAAAGCACTACTGAAAAAGAAGAAGAAAGTGGGAGGCCTCACTTTACCTGACTTCAGAACCTATTATACAGCCACAGTAGTCAAAACAGCCTGGTACTGGTACAATAACAGGCTCATAGAACAATGGAACAGAATTGAGAACCCAGACATAGATCCATCCACATATGAGCAGCTGATATTTGACAAAGGACCAGTGTCAATTAATTGGGGAAAAGATAGCCTTTTTAACAAATGGTGCTGGCATAACTGGATATCCATTTGCAAAAAAATGAAACAGGACCCATACCTCACACGATGCACAAAAACTAACTCCAAGTGGATCAAAGACCTAAACATAAAGACTAAAACGATAAAGATCATGGAAGAAAAAATTGGGACAACCCTAGGAGCCCTAATACAAGGTATAAACAGAATACAAAACATTACCAAAAATGATGAAGAGAAACCCGATAACTGGGAGCTCCTAAAAGTCAAACACCTATGCTCATCTAAAGACTTCTCCAAAAGAGTAAAAAGACCACCTACAGACTGGGAAAGAATTTTCAGCTATGACATCTCAGACCAGCGCCTGATCTCTAAAATCTACATGATTCTGTCAAAACTCAACCACAAAAAGACAAACAACCCAATCAAGAAGTGGGCAAAGGATATGAACACACATTTCACTAAAGAAGATATTCAGGCAGCCAACAGATACATGAGAAAATGCTCTCGATCATTAGCCATTAGAGAAATGCAAATTAAAACTACCATGAGATTTCATCTCACACCAGCAAGGCTGGCATTAATCCAAAAAACACAAAATAATAAATGTTGGAGAGGCTGGGGAGAGATTGGAACTCTCATACACTGCTGGTGGGAATGTAAAATGGTACAACCACTTTGGAAATCTATCTGGCGTTATCTTAAACAGTTAGAAATAGAACTACCATACAACCCAGAAATCCCACTCCTGGGAATATACCCTAAAGATACAAGAGCCTTCATACAAACAGATATATGCACACCCATGTTTATTGCAGCTCTGTTTACAATAGCAAAAAGCTGGAAGCAACCAAGGTGTCCATCAACAGATGAATGGGTAAATAAATTGTGGTATATTCACACAATGGAATACTACGCATCGATAAAGAACAGTGACGAATCTCTGAAACATTTCATAACATGGAGGAACCTGGAAGGCATTATGCTGAGCGAAATTAGTCAGAGGCAAAAGGACAAATATTGTATAAGGCCACTATTATAAGATCTTGAGAAATAGTAAACCTGAGAAGAACACATACTTTTGTGGTTACGAGGGGGGGAGGGAGGGAGGGTGGGAGAGGGTTTTTTATTGATTAATCAGTAGATAAGAACTGCTTTAGGTGAAGGGAAAGACAACACTCAATACATGGAAGGTCAGCTCAATTAGACTGGACCAAAAGCAAAGAAGTTTCTGGGATAAAATGAATGCTTCAAAGGTCAGCGGATCAAGCGCGGGGGTCTGGGGAACATGGTTTGCGGGGACTTCTAAGTCAATTGGCAAAATAATTCTATTATGAAATCATTCTGCATCCCACTTTGAAATGTGGCGTCTGGGGTCTTAAATGCTAACAAGCGGCCATCTAAGATGCAGCAATTGGTCTCAACCCACCTGGAGCAAAGGAAAATGAAGAACACCAAGGCCACAGGACAATTAAGAGCCCAAGAGACAGAAAGGGCCACATGAACCAGAGACCTACATCATCCTGAGACCAGAAGAACTAGTTGGTGCCCGGCCACAATCGATGACTGCCCTGACAGGGAGCACAGCAGAGGACCCCTGAGGGAGCAGGAGATCAGTGGGATACAGACCCCAAATTCTCATAAAAAGACCAAACTTAATGGTCTGACTGAGACTAGAGGAATCCCGGCGGCCATGCTCCCCAAACCTTCTGTTGGCAGAGAACAGGAACCATCCCCGAAGACAACTCATCAGACATGAAAGGGACTGGTCAGCGGGTGGGAGAGAGACGCTGATGAAGAGTGAGCTAATTATATCAGGTGGACACTTGAGATTGTGTTGGCAACTCTTGTCTGGAGGGGGGATGGGAGGATAGAGAGAGAGGGAAACTGGCAAAATTGTCAAGAAAGGAGAGACTGAAAGGGCTGACTCAAGAGGGGGAGAGCAAGTGGGAGTAGGGAGTGAGATCTATGTAAACTTATATGTGACAGACTGATTGGATTTGTAAACGTTCACTTGAAGCTTAATAAAAGTTATAAAAAAAAAAAAATACCGAGAAATTATGAAGAAAAAAAAAATCCACCCAAATAACGGGGATTCTTCATTTGAAATCTTGAAATGTTCAAGATCTGTCCTAATGTACAGTGCCATCAGTAATAGGTTAATATCCATACTCCTACAAGGAATAGCAGTTAATATGACTAGTTCTGCAGTCTGAAATTGATCAAACATGCAATTGAGGTGCATTGATAATTGCTGTGATTGGAATGCGAAAGTTGGAAACAAAGAAGAAGGATTGATAGATGGAAAACATGGCCTTGGTGATAGAAACGACACTGGAGATCTCATGATAGAATTTTACAAGACCAACAATGTATTCATTGCAAAAGCTTTTTCTTGGCAACATAAAAGGCGACTGTAAACGTGGACCTCACCAGATAGAATACACAGGAATCAAATCAACTGCATCTGTGGAAAGAGACATGGAGAGATGAATATCGTCAGTCAGAACAAGGCCAGGGGCCGACTGTGGAACAGACCATCAATTGCTCATATGCAAGCTCAGGTTGAAGCTGAAGAAAATTAACACAAGTCTACGAGAGCAAAAGTATGACCTTGAGTATATTCCACCTGAATTTATAGACCATCTCAAGAATAGTTTTGATGTGTTGAGCACTAATGACTGAAAATTAGATGAGTTGCGGAATGACATCAAGGACATCATACATAAAGAAAGCAAAAGGTCATTAAAAAGACAGAGGAGAAAGAAAAGACCAAAATGGATGTCAGAAGAAACTCTTACACTTGTTCTTGAAAGTTTAGTAGCTAAAGTAACTGGAAGAAATAATGATGTAAAAGTGTTGAACAGATGATTTCAAAGGGCAGCTCGAGAAGTCAAAGTAAAATATAATGACATGTGTAAAGAAACTGCAAACCAAATGAAACCCGATGCAGGATGGCAGAGGAGTTGAAGAAGAAGGAATAAAAGTGAATACACATAGTTTCATAAAATATCAGTTTTATTCCTTCTATATATCCTTTGCCATTCTGCTTCAGGTTTCCTTTGTTTACAGTACTTTTTCAAGCACCTTCCTCAAATTGAGTACATGGAAAGTATTATCTCTGGGTTTATGTTGTTTCTTGTATAATGTCTGCATCTCAGTGAGACTTTTCAAATGAAGTGTCCACCTTACTTGGGTGGGATTTTTTTTCTTCATTATTTCTCATCTATATTTCTTATTTTCCTTTTAGAGCTTCAATTTTTCTTTACGTACTCTAATATCTAAACTAAGGCTGCCAATCTCTCTCAATTCGTTTTTCATAGCATCATTGACAAATGGAGTAGACTGCTCGCCACACCAGATATGTGTACCAGCCTTGTTTTCCTGAAAAAGTGGTCTTGACAAAGGCTTAGGGTGGTGGAGCCAGTTTGCTGCAGCTGCTGCTACATACCTGTGGCATGGAATTCCTGAGATGGGGTTCATAGAGGCCATTGCATTTGTAGCTTCTGGTCCCTCCTGCCTCTGGCCATAGTCTCATTTTGCATTGCATCCATGAGGACTTCTTCTAGCCTCCATTTTGGGGGGTGTGGATACCACAAACTGGCAAATCAAAACTCCTAGTGAGTTAACACCTCATGGGGCAGACAGTAAAAGATGGAAAAGGATAATTCTCCCTTCCATCACTTGTAAAAGACCTATGGCAAGCTCAGCATGCACTCCCTTCTCTATCTTGTTCCTTTTTTCTTACTCCTTTTTCTGTGGGTTTGCATTCACCAACAGTGTTAGCATATAAGCCTTTTCTTCAAATACTATCTACTAAGTGATTCAGATTAAATCAGAAGATAAACATCCGTGAAACTGAAAGGAATTGTGTAACTCCCAAGTTAATGAGGCAAGGAGGGGAGGGCATGACAAGAATTAGGCCTAAACCAAAAAATATAAAATATGTGTAATTAAGAAATAGCAACAAAAAGTAAAATAGGTAGAATAAGAACAATCATATAGAATACAAAAAAAAAAAATTATCAAGTAATAAGAATATTTTTAAAGGCGTTAATTCTCCTGTTAAAAGATTAAGGCTTTAAAATTGTGTTAATTACACAAAATCCTGCTACATACATTTTAATCCAGCTACATGCATTTACCATATCTTGATTCTATTAACAGAATAAATATGAAATAATGAATGTACATGTTTCAGCAATTGCAAATTGCAAGGATCACAATGTAAAAACTGGGTAAAACATAATTCAAAAACAAAAGTATCAATTGGAACAAAAGGAAATGCAATGCAATGACAAAGGTACAGAAAGCGTGCCATTTGACCGTAGTTCCTGATGTCCATTGTAATTCCTCTGCTTAGAACTTCAAGCCATATAGATACACACTGTCACAGGAAATCCCACTAAGACCTTTGTTGTTAGATGCCCTCGAGTTGGTTCCAACTCATAGCGACCCTATCTATGTACGATGTAATGAAACACTGCATTGTCCTGCGCCGTCCTCACAATTGTTGCTGAGTTTGAGCCCATTGTTGCAGCCACTGTGTCAGTCTATCTCATCGAGGGTCTTCCTCTTTTTCTCTGACCCTCTACCTTACCAAGTGTGACGTCCTTCTCCAGGGACTGGTTCCTCCTGATAACATGTCCAAAGTGATTGAGACGAAGTCTCTCCATCCTTGCTTCTACGGAGCATTCTAGTTGTACTTTCTCTAAGATGGATTTGTTTGTTCTTCTGGCAGTCCATGGTATATTCAGTATTCTTCACCAACACCACTAGGACTAGACGTGGCAATGTACCTGCAAAAATAAGCAATCCAAGCTTTTTTTTTTTTTTCAATTCCTGTTGTCCTTCCTTGAGCCACTTTAATGGAATGGCAAATTACTACCATTGAGTAATCAGTAAGATAAATTGTCCACAGATTGATTTCTTGCTACAACTTTCTATCCAAAGTTCATTCCTTAATTAAGTGGACACTAAAGTAGGAAATATTTGAAATCTATTTAAATTTGACTTTGCTCTTGAAATAAGAAACATTTCTTAAAAAGCATAAAAAGGATAGAACAGCTGATTTGTAATTATTTGTTGATTAACCATACATTGATCGATACAAAAAGTGACCTTGGCATATACATGCTATACCTGAAACTTTAATGAAGAAACTAGTTTCAAGAGTCATAATCTTTAGCCATCAAGAAAAGGTGCAACATAATAGTATGTTGGACTCAATTAACCACCTATTAAAATTCTGACCTCTTGGTTTCATGCTAAAGAAACCAAAGAATGATTTTGATATCCTTACTAGAGAAGTACAGATGGAATAAATAACTCTTAATGTAAAAAATAATCTATTAGATGTAGGAATACGTAGAATTCAATTAACATCTTGAAAGGCCTGTGAAAAGATAGAGGTAATTGGCAGGGATATTTAATTCAAAGGTGATATCCCATCCCCTCTATATATTTAGGCCAAGGACTATGTAGTAAGTACTCTCTGAGAGTAATGGCATCTTTTTTGATTCCATTTATTTTCAGCTATATCGAAATTAATTCTTCAGAGTGCAGGCTGTTCCTTCTGTGGAGAGTTACCTTCTACATACTTAATTTTCCACACAATGCAAGCATATCTGTAGAATGATTCCTTAAATTGGGATTGCTCATTGAAAGGTATATGCTCTTGAATTTTCATAGATATCACCTAATTACCCTCCATAGGTATTTTACTTTGCCATTTTTCTAAGTGAAAATGGTATCTCAGAGTAATTTCACTTTGCATTTCACATATGATGAGTGAGACTATTCATGCTTTCAAACGTTAAGAGTCATTTGCATTTCATTTTCTGTGACTTGTCTGATGTTTTTTGCCCATTTTTTTTATTGGCTATTTGTCTTTCCTTGACTAATTTTCAGGAGATAAAAAAAAAAAAAAATTTTTTTTTTTTTTATATTTATTATAGATTTTAGCCCTTTTCTTTTGATACGAGTTGCATTTTTTTTTCTCCTTTTGTCACTTGCTTCTGAATTTTGCTTACCGTGGTTTGTTTTCAGTCAGAAGTTCTATTTATTTTAATATGATTAGAAATTACCAAAACAAAAACAAAAAACACTTATTCCATGTGTTCTTCAACTGCAGGCCACAATCCTGCTCGTAAAATATTCAGAGTTAAGTGAAAGGAAAGATGAATTATGGAAATTTTACAGCAATGTGATATATGATAAATTAGAAAGAAGTAAAGGGTATTATATAAGGAAAGTGTATTATATAAGTATAGCTTTTCCCCAGCTAAAAAAATCTAATATAATCAATAATATTATACCCATAAAACAACATTGAAGCTTTTATATACTCTACTCCAAAATTTTACTTAGCTAAGAAACATTTTCTCGGATTGTTTTTTTCTTCCTTATATAATCTTAAATCTCTTTCAGCATAAACACAGACTGTTTTACTTCCATGTCTTCAAAGAGATGACACTATTTTTAACTTTCGATAAATCCATTGATTTTATTCATGTAACCTTTGAGAATTTGTTTCTCTTTCAGAACCTGGAATTTTCTGATTTAGCATTTATCAAATTAATGATATAAGTGGATGTGAAACCTAGGTTACAGAATCAGATTTTTCTCATACACATTTTTCTTATTGCTCTGAAAAAGTCTGTGTGCCAAAAGGATGAGGATAGCTCTGTAGATCACATCTCTGTTTATAAGAATTCTATGTAAGCTCTTGTGTTTATCTAATAGCATGACAACCCTACCATCTATATTTTTTGACACATTTAGCATTGAAGTTCTTCAAGCAGCAACATAGCTTCAGTACTTCTGCATTTCTCTGTTCAAACATCTTAAAACGCTCCCCGTTTCTGATTGAGACATGTTTTAGAGTAAATCCCTGCATTAAGGATAATCATTACAAAGAAAAGTAGTAACAAATTTAAAATGGTTACCATTCACTAAACATATACTATGCACCAGGTTTTTCATCTACTTTAAAAGTTCTTAAAATAATCAAGCTAATTAAGTTAAACAGAGTAAATACCTTCCTTATGTAAAGTTAGTTTATAGTACACCTGGAATTCAAACTATGCCATCTGATCCTAAAATCAGCTTTTCATCCCACCTTCCTGGGCTCCTCAGATTTTTAAATATTAATATTTGCAGTATCATTCAGTTTTATAAAAGTTTAAATTAAAAAAAAATCTGACAGTAACTCATCGACTATCTCATTGTCCGACATTTCACATTATGACAATAGTAAAAAATCTACTATTTTCATATTAACCATGAATGTCTGGCAGTAACAAATGCTAAGGTGCAAGGCAGGAGTAACACTTGGTGTTCTGGCTAAGGCTGTGTGTAAACGGCTAGGCCATGATTCTCGGTGGTTTGACAGTTATGTAGTGATATAGTCATCCTCTATTTTGTGATCTGATATAGTCATCCTCCATTTTCACACATTGCCTATTTTCTCATAACAACCTGGTGTATATTTTTCAAAAGTAGTAGCTGAAGACATCATTAATTATATATTTTTCTGTTACTTGTAGAATAATAAATATTTTCTTTCATGAATGCTTTGCTATAATAATATTTTTCTTTTATCTTTGTATCAAGCCAGGTTTGACACAATACATCATCTGTTCATATGGCTTAAGTAAAGGCACTTTCAACACAAATCTGGTTTATTAAAGATGCAGCAGCATTAAGGCAGCAAATAAGGGATGTTGAGATATCCAAAGACAAGTGACAGAGGAAGACATTATCCTACCCCTGGAGGATCAAAGGGTAAAAAGAAGGAAAGAATGAGAGCTGGAGCCATGGAAGAGGGGTCACTTAGTGGGAGGTAAGCTCAGCATAATGCTGCTATGTTGCTGGTCACCAAAGAGTTGATTCTGACCCATAGCAACCCCATGCATGTAGAGTAGAACTGCTGTATAGGGTTTCAAGGTTGTGAGTTTTCAGAAGCAGATTGTCAGGCCTGTCTTCCAAAGCTCCTTTGGGTGGGTTTGAACTGCCAACCTTTTGGCTAGTATTCAAGCACTTAACCCATTTGCACTACCTGGGGACTGTAGCCAGAGAAATAGTTTTGAAGCAGGAGGCTGCTGGAAAGAATCATCATAATTTCTGACTTTTGGCATATCTTTCTTCTCCACTGCTTCCTATTGGTTAATCCTAACTACAAGTCAACTGGCCAGGGACCCCATATAAGTTAGCCCATAGGTTTCAGCTTCTGAAGATACAGAGTAGGGTAAAAACAGGTCAAAAAGAGATTGGGACAGTGTGGGGTGAAAGGTGCCAAATTAAGAATTGCTGGTCCAAGCTTTAACATTTTTGAAGAAGACATGTCTAAAAAGTAGTTTGCTATTGGCATTAGCTAGCAGAAAACTCACATATTCATTATTCAACTATAATAATTAAATTAACTTAGTTGTCCTCTAACTTACATTTTTCTATTCTTCTTAATTTTTTTCTTTCTAATCAGCCCTTTTATGTTGAATTTATTTTAGATGTTATAAGTGCTACCTGAAGATATGTAGGGTGAGAATAAAAAACAATAATAATATAAAATAAAGTTAATAATATAAATGATATAAAATAACACAAAATTAATAATAATATAAAATGTAAAGCTAAAAAAATTAACTATTTTCCCAGATCATACAAAATACAAATATTATTATATTCAAAGCCTTAAAATAACTGTTTTCATGTTTGATAGAAAAATTAATAAAAACAAATTTATAATCTTCATACCTGGTGAAGAACTAGTCATCATTTTCTTTTTCTGTTTCCCAAAATGAATATTTTTAGTAAATCTTACTGAAATAAAATGACAAGATGGCAACACATTAACTTGAACATATCTGATGCCCTCTAAGACAAGAGATATGAGAGAGAACCAACAACTGCTAAAGACAAAGGTGCAACTCCACTTGCTTTTACTAGGGAGGAAACTGAAGCCCAAACAGGTTATATAACCTGCTCAGGTGTCAAATTTGAGATTAGAATCCAGATCTCTTGATGGGGGTTTTGTCCCTTTGCCTTAAGACCAAGAGATTTTTCATAGGTAAAGAGCATTTGCTAACTCTGGCTTCATAAACACCATTGTTCCACATAAAGAATTCTGCACAAGTGTCCACAGGGTTAGGAAATATTTCAGATTTAAAGAATCACTGGAAGGATAGCATTTTTTCTCATTCTATTCCTTAGTCTCTGTCAACATCCTAATAAGATACCAATGAAGGCACAAACAACAGAAGAAATGATGAAATCACCTAATACTGATATTAACAATCAAACAGTTGTCAGAATTCAAGAAGAATTTCCCCTGGCTACATGCTGTTGTTGTTGTTAGGTGCTATTGTCTCTGTTTCAACTCATAGCAACCCTATGTATGTCATAATGAAAGGTGGCCCAGTCTTGCACCATTCTCACAATCATTGCTATTCTTGAACCCATTGTTGCAGCCACTGTGTCAATCCATCTCACTGAGGGTCTTCCACTTTTTCTCTGACCCTCTACTTTACCAAGCATGATGTCCTTCTCCAGGGACTAGCCCCTACTTATAATCTACTGATAATATGTCCAAAGTAAGTGAGAAAAAGTCTTGTCATTCTTGCTTCTAAGGAGCACTCTGGCTGTACTTTTTCCAAGACAGATTTGTTTGTTCTTCTGGCAGACCATGGTATATTCAATATTCTTCACCACCACCATAATTCAATGGCATCAATTCTTCATCAGTCTTCCTTATTCACTGTCCAGCTTTTGCATGGATATGAGGTGATACACAGAGCTAAAATAACTGGTTGATGCCAGCAAGCTTTCTGATACCTATGTGACAGTAAGCTTGCTTTCCCTAATGATAAAGTTGTGCCCCTTTCCTTTCCAGTTATCTACTTATATATGTCTATTTATCTATCATCTATATTTACTTTTTAGCTACTTGTTATGTATATGTATAGTAGAAATTACGTAAATATTTATTGAGATTCTCCCGCATTCTAGGCAATATGTTCATCACTAATAATGGTGAACAAATCAGTCTCTGATTTCATAGAACTTATAGTTTAATACCACCACCCATCTGTCAGTTTGTTCTACTGTGGTGGCTTGTGTGTTTCTATGAAAATAGAAAGGGAAGTAATGACACCGGAAGTGGAAGCTATGCCAACTATATTTCAAATAACAGCAGGGTCACTCATGGAAGACTGGTTTCAGTGGACCTTTCAGAACAAGATAAACTAGGAAAAATGGTTTGGAGATCTCCTCCTGAAAATTAGCCAGTGAAAGTCCTATGGAGCACAACAGAATATTGTCCAATATAGTGTTGGAAGATGAGCCCTTTAGGTTGGAAGATACTCAAAATACACAATGGCCTCAACAATGAATTCGAACATACATGATTGTGAAGATGGCACAGGACCTGGCAATGTTTTGTACAGGGGGTTGTCTTGAGTTAGAGCAACTTGAAGGGCAATTAACAACTACAGCATAGTCTAATAGATGAAATAGATGAATAAGCAATTATAATTTTATTTTGAGTATTATGACATCATTAAGTAAGTAAGGATTCTAGAAGTATTCATGCAAGAAACCCCTCATTCACTCTTTGGAGAGCTTTGAGAAGGCTTCTCAAGAAACCAGTGTCTAGAATGGAACTTCATGTAATCTAATTGAACAACTACTGAACAGTTTTAAGCAGAGTATTTTAGAGATATGATCAAATTTCTAGAAAGATTAGTAGCATGTCACAAATTCTTGGGACATTAGTACCTCTGTTTATAGTCATTTTAGGAGTTTAATTCCTAATATTGCAAACTGAATAGCAAGCAGAAAAAGACAAGAAAAAATAAGGCAAGAAACTCTTAGTCTCCATGTACGTAAGGTCAATACTAGGGAGAATTCTGGTTCCAACTGTTGATAACATTAACTTTGCCACCTAGAGTTTCAGTTAGCATTACCTTTAGTGGCATATCTAGGATGACCATATGCTCTGGTTTATCTGGGACAGCTGGTTGCACTCACAGGTGTCTTCAGACCCAAAATATGTGGCCACCTTTATAAAATCCCTGAAGCACTATGTATTAAACAAAATGTGTTCCAATCTGAGTCCAATAAAATTTTTTTTTTAATCTGAGAGAATTTAATATAAAACTGTTTTAACCAAGATGTCAAAGAGATAGCAACTGCAGGAAGCAACTACCATCCTTAGGGCTGGGTGATTAAAGGAAAGAGAGTGGAATTATTAAAATTTAGTAGCTTGGAGAAGGGACTCTATGAAACTGAAAATCAGATTCTCAGGAAGGCACGCTGACCAGTAGGTGCTAGTGTCTCTGAGGGCCTGTGATGGGTCTAATTCTGCAAGTGTTGGTACAGCTATTAGAAGCAGTATAATAAAAGGTGGTGAAGCTAACAGGAACAAGACTCCAACTGGAAGGTAAAAGTAAGCTAACAGAAAGAAGCGCTTGCTTCTTTCTCCTCTAGCCCTGAAGTTTCTCTCTAGTACCCCCTACTAGTGGAGACTTGCTGGCTAAGCAAGCTAGCAAAGCAGAAATGTGGCTTAAAGTGGCAGCCCCAAAACTTTACCCTCATTTACTACCAATTTCTGGCAGGATAAGGAGTCCTGGTGGCCCAGTGGTTCAGTGCTTGGCTGCTAACCAAAAGGTTGGTGGTTCAAACCTACCAGCTTTTTAATGGGAGAAAGAAGTGTGACGATCACACCCTTGGAAAATCTATGGGCAATTCTACTCTGTGCTTTGGGGTCACAATGAGTCAGAATTGATTTAATGGCAATTTTTTTTTTTTTGAGTTGGCAAAATGGGGCATGCTGGAATAGAAAAGCAGTGATTATCTTAATGTGATTTTAAAATCTGAGACTATGTAGTTGAGGATCTCAGAGTAACAGAATCATTAACCATGCTTTTGCTTCAAAATCTGTCTTAAAGTGCATGTTTAAAAAGTAATGTGTATTAAAATATTTGATTAGATGCTATGGGCAAGTAAATGCTTTCTATAGGAGACTTTGAAGGAGTTTTTTTTTTTTTTTCTCACTATTTTACTTAATCTCTTTTTCCATATGTGAAATAATTTGGATCAAGTAGGTGTATCCATATAAGGGATGTGTTTTTGCAAATTTAAACTTTGCTTTACTCTGTTTTCACTTGCAGATATACATACACACACAGATGTGTCTGGAGGTATAAGAAACACGTTAGTAAAGCTGATTGAATTTTCACCTTATTTGCAAGCATTGCCATGTTTCTTACTTTGCATGTCCTTCAGGCCTCATCAGAGCACCAAGTTCCAAGTGACTTCAAAGGATTTTCTGTACTCAGAGCAGCTCTATGGGGCATGGAGGAAGATGAGAAATGAGCCGACACCAGAAGTGCAATGAAAGGTAAAAATCATAGCATCACTGCAGCTTTTGGACTAAGCAGCAGGCTAAATTACTGCACCTGGATATATGAATCCCATGGCTTCATGAGGGAAAGGATGGTAAGCATTTAGGGCAGAAAAACAAATCTAAGTTCATTCACTGGATTCAGGATAAGTTTCCTTTACCAAGTAACATAGGTAGCATTTTGTTATTATTATGGAAATCTGTCAGCCTTCTTGCACATATAAAAGCGAAATATAACACCTAACTCACAGTAGGGATTCCAGATACGCTACTTGGATGAACATAGGTCTCTCAAAGTTCAGTATTTTTTCTTTTTAATCTTATTTTTAGGGTAGTATGGTGTCTGAGAACACTGAAGAATTAAAAAGGACTCAGAAACCTGTAGAAGAAACTGCATGTATATCCATGTATATCAGCCTCTCTATCCTTTGAAAGGCCAACCTTGGAAAGGGGAAAAACAATAGTTACAAAATAAAGGTTGGATTCAGACACCGTATCACTGCCACAAATTATTTGCAATAATAGGCACATTTAAATTTAAACACTTTTAAAATATATATAATATTTAAAAGATCAAAATATTACAAATACAAAAGGTTTGTATTTATAAGCAGATAGTATGTACATTTGGTTAAAATTATGAAGGCATGTAATTTTTGAGAAGTTGATTCTTTGACTGATTTTGATTTGATATTAAACAATCTCACATATCTTTCATGGAATTAGGATTTTTCTTCTCTATCAATTCAAAGGCTATCTATCAAAGACCACAGCCTTCAGTATGGATTGCACCTCAGCATAAAGAAAACAAAAATCCTCACAACTGGACCAATAAGCAACATCATAATAAATGGAGAAAAGATTGATGTTGCCAAGGGTTTCATTTTATTTGGATTCACAATCAACATCCACAGAAACAGCAATCAAGAAATAAAGATATATTGCATTGGACAAATCAGCTGCAAAAGTATTAAAAAGTAAAGTTATCACTTTGAGGACTAAGGTGTGCCTGACCCAAGCCATGGTATTTTCAATCTCCTCATGAGCATGCCATCGTTGGACAATGAATAAGGAAGACCTAAGAAGAATTGATGCCTTTGAATTATGGTGTCGGCAAAGAATATTGAATATACCACGGACTGCCAATAGACCAAACAAATTTGTCTTGGAAGAACTGCAGCCAGAATGCTCCTTAGAAACAAGGATAGTGAAACTTTGTCTTATGTACTTTGGGCAACGTTATCAGGAAGGACCAGCCCTTGGTCCCTGCTTGGTAAAGTAGAGGGTCGGAGAAAAAGAGAAAGACCCTTAACAAGATGAATTGACACAGTGCCTGTAAGAATAGGCTCAAACAGCAACAATCGTGAGGATAGCTGGGGACCAGGCAGTGTTTCAGTTTGTTGTACATAGGGTCCGCTATGAGTTGGAACCCACTCAAGCCACCTAAAGACATCAATTCATATGTTTGAGCTTGCGATTTTTAAATATTTCCTTTAATTTCTTGGCAGTTTTACTTTGACATATATCACTTTGAGGTTTTCTTATAGTTCATAGTAATATTATCTTATGGTTCATTGATATTGGCATAAATTTGGGAATCATCAGAATCTTCTGTGAAGCTACTATAAACTGGAACAAATTTCCCTTTCTCCCACCTCTTAACTGAATGAAAAACTTTGGACATGTTTCAGGAGGCATCAGTCCCCGGATAAGGACATCATGCTTGGTAAAGTAGAGGGTCAGCAAAAAGAGGAAAACCCTCGACGAGATGGATTGACACAGTGGCTGCAACAATGAACTCACGCATAGCAGGGTTTGTGGGGATGGTGCAAGACCGGGCAGTGTTTAGTTCTGTTGTACACAGGGTCGCTATGAGTCAGAACCAATTGGATGGCACCTAACAACAACGAGTACCATTTCAAAAGGTGGAGGTAACTAAAGAAAATTGTAAATGCCATATGACTGATACTTAAGAGTACCAGATTTTGGAGTGAAAGTAAAGGACTCTCTAGAAATGTGCAAAACTGGGAGTTTTCCAGTTTTGTAGGCATGATTGGAGTTCCCATAAAACGTATGGGAATGGAGTGAAAATAGAACTATAGTTTAACATTTTTTGTGACTTCATATTTACTCCTTATTTGCTGACCCTTGCAATATGCAAGTCACATAGGGTTCTTGGACCCGTGATCTATAGTTCTTGATTTTCTTGCTGTGATGGTAAATGGATGCTCAGCAGGATTTAATTTCTCTGGATGATGCAAACAAGTGTATCTGGTTGCTAATTTATTCATTCACATTCTCTCACAGTAGGTGATCTTTGCTCCCTGCTGTAATGGTTAATATTAGTCACTTC
Organism: Loxodonta africana; assembly: GCF_030014295.1. Taxonomy (NCBI): domain Eukaryota; kingdom Metazoa; phylum Chordata; class Mammalia; order Proboscidea; family Elephantidae; genus Loxodonta; species Loxodonta africana. The sequence continues at coordinate 107,988,682 of NC_087343.1, read as the reverse complement.
TTCATAATTTAATCTGAAATAGTTTTCTTTAAAAAGTAGATATTCCTACCTAATTTCCACAAAGCTATATAGTTCTATCATTCTTTCAGCATTTCAGGTAAAAATTTTATAATCATCTTCGACTGTGTATTATTGTGACTCTGCATCCACATGGTATAAAACCCATTGATGTCTAGTTGATTCGGAGTCATAGCGACACAATACTATAGAGCAGAGCTGCCCCATAGGGTTTCCGAGGCCATAAATCTACTGTATGGAAGCAGTCTGCCACATCTGTTTCCCGTGGAGGGGCTGGTGGGTTCTAACTGCTGACCTTTAGGTTAACCACTGCACCACCAGGGCTCCTTACATGATGTAATGCACAATAAACTAGAAGACCACGTATCATTAGCGTATAAATTTCCTTTTAAGTCTCACAACCAGAATGTGAATTAAGGGACTAATTGTTTTCATTCTTGGATAATAGCTTCTTCACTGTCTTTCTACTTCCGTTTTTTTTTTTCTTTAATTCTCTCTACAGATTATTGCTTGATTAATTTTTCCCAAATTAATTTATCCTGACATATAAAGGACAAAAGTAAATATTTTAACTCTCTACTCAAAAAGCTACAATATTGTCCCTTTTTATCATATTAAATCTGGAATTTTTGTCTTATATGTATGATTTTTTGAATAATCTTGACCCAGAATATTTTCGAATATTGGTCCCTTACTTGATCAGGAAATCATTTAATGACTTATTAAATATGCATTATTCATTGGTAAATACTGCTTTCTCAATGAGAGTATAAACTTCATGAGCACAGGATAATGTCTAATATTTCTCTTTTATCTTTTATAGAATATATCATAGTATGAAAGAAAGAATATTCTTTTAACATTCACTTGTCAATTTGTCTTTACAAGTGTGTTTCTATGATGCTGGGACCTGTGCCGCTGATATTTCAGATACCAGCAGGGTCGCCCACAGTGGAGGTTTCAGCAGAGCTTTCAGGCTTAAGATAGACTAGGAAGAAAGGCCTGGTGATCTAATTCTGCAAATTTGTCGTTTAAAACCCTATGGGTCACAACAGAATATTTTCCAATGTAGTGCTGGAAGATGAGTCCCTTCAATTAAAAAGCACTCAAAATACACAGTGGCCTCAACAATGGACTCAAACGTATCAATGATTCTGAAGATGGCACAGAACCTGGCAATGTTTCCTTCTATTGCACATGGGATTGCCATGAATTGGAGTAGTCTTGACAGCAACTAACTTTGGAAAGAGAAAGTAAATTATTTCCAAATGTTGATAAAATTTATTTATTTAAAATCAATTAAAATCATATGAAGTCAAGGAAAATAAAATTCAAAGGCAAATAAGGTGTATGGCTTGAGAATTGTTATTATACCTTCTATATTTTAATGTTCTTTGTCCTTAGAGAAAAAAATTAGCTTACTGTGTTTTCTGAAAGCCAGAATGCTTTTAAAACATAAATTATTTACAGACTGATTTTCAAAGTTCTATCTCCTGTCCTTTAACAGGGGTATTGCTTTGCATATTTCACAATACTTGTGAAAATCCCAATGCACAGCTTATAAACTCTTTAATAATTGCCTACTGCATTGTCATTGCATATGTCAAGTTTCTTTCTAAAGTTGAAATCATTTAGGATTTAAGGAAAATCAAACAGTATTAGTGTTTCAGTGTTGTTTTGATTATTTATAACAAAACTTTCTTCAATCTACATTTCAAAATACAGCTTTCATACTGAAAAGTAACTATTAATCAGCTAAGAACCAGATTAATTTTCATATCTCAATGTCACAATATTGTCACTACTTCTGAGACTTATTCACAGATCTCTAGTTTTTATTTGGAACTGTGAAAAGAATAAGCTAATTCATTGAAAAGTTCTTGTTGCAAGTCAGACCCATTGCTTTTAACCATTGAGATGTATTTACTTTTCGTTCCCACAGTGCACTCAAGAAAATGCTGTTCTGTTGACAACTAATATTTAACATACCAGTTTTACCCAGCAAAGTCCTTCTTTCTCAAATCTCAGTATTCTCAATGACACATCTCTCTCTCTCCTTCAGGTAATTTCTGTTAGGTACTTGTCTTCTCAGAACCTCCGAAAACCAAAATAGAATTTTAGATAGATAGATAGATAGATAGATTATAACATATGTGTGTGTGTGTGTATATATATAAATATATTTATATGGTATATGCATGAGAAAATTCCAGTTGCTTCTATTAAATTAACTAGCTGAGTTGAAGCCTGGTTACTAAATGGATGAAAGAATCTGTTTTCTTCAATAAAAGTCTGGAAACCCAGGATCTACTCTATTTCTGCCAAGTGACTGAAAGCAAATTTTTTAATGTACTTAGACCTTGAGTTCTTCATTTGTATAATTAAGGTATGAAGTATCTCTGTAAGGTCCTTTTAACACTGAAACTATTCATAATTATTTCAGTGGTCTTACGATTATGCAAGCAGATCCAAATAAGATATTTTTATTGTACTCTAAAAAAAAAACTACCAATGGTGGATATTTCTGCTTTTGTTATTAATTTTGATTTTCTGATACATCAGATAACTTGTTTTATAATGGCAGGCATGTCAAAATAAGAAAAACCCAGTAAAAAAAAAAAAAAATTTTTACTTACTAGAAAAGCAAAATTTCTGATATGTGAGTTTTTCATTCATTGTTGTAACAGGCAACCGAAAAGTCCAGTAGATTTGGTGCATTAGTCCAGGTCCTGTAAGAAGCCAAAGGCAAGATGAGATTAATCATGCAAGATTTTTTTTAGGGAAAATGCTTGTTTGAAAGAAAATGGGTGGAGAGTTAGAAAAGGCAGAGAGAACTGTCTTGATTCACATCTAACCCCAAGTGAAGAAGAGGTTGGTGCAGTGCAGTCTAAGAAAGGTTCTATAAAACCATCAGTGAGTCCTAGAGCCAAAGACAACAAAGAAATCTCCTTTCTCCCAAGAGTGGATCTGCTTTAGTAAGCCCTCCACACCTAGCCATTGCTGGGGAGTATAGCCCGTGGAAGGGTAACAAGGGAATGCAGCAACTGATTTCAAAGTATAGCAACTGGAGCCCTCAATCAATTACATTCTGGGAGCTGGGAGGTCTGTGAGGTGCATCCTCATGGCTGAATAATTATGGATAAGCAATATTGGAATTCTCCCTAACAGTACTTTCTTCAGAAATAGGTTTGTCTCCAGCGATCATTTGCCACCTTTCATATAACTTTTATATTGCTAAATTGAAATCATAACAACTTTTCATCATAGTACGTTGAGACCTATTACATTTATCATATAAATATGGATGATTATAATTAGCATTTCCCCTCACAAGAGTTTGAAGTTTGCTAAATTCAATCTCCTTTTTACTAGTGTGGCATAGAGGATCTATTTCACCCTCTGAAAATGGAAAGCATTTGGAAATGGTGAAGGGAACTATGCTGCTTTGGCAAGATCCGTTGGGCTAAGATGCCAGCTTCACTTTTCTTCATTGTTCAGTGTTAATTTGGTTCAGCTTTGATTGCTGCCAGTGCACTGTCATTTGAAATCTGGAAAAAAAAAGAAAAGAAATTAAATCCTAGTAATTCAACATATTTGGCACTGGGGGAATTCTAGACTCATGGAGGTTTGACTATTTTTCTATTTATGATGTAATTATCAGGAAAAGAACATTTTTTATTTAGACAATATTGATAATAGCAGTATAACTTCTTCCACATGATGTTAAATGTTGCACCTACCTGATCAGGTCAGTTGGCCTAGAAATTCACAGACATTTCTTTTTGGTTTGTTTTTTTGTTTTTACCTTCTCATAGAGTTTAGAGAAATATGAACAATCTATCAACAAATGTATCCTTAAACAGAAGAAATGATTCTATTTTTATAATGTTCTATTAAAATCAAAGCGTATGAAACATAATTATTCTGGCATGGATTCTGTAATAGATTTTTATGGAGTACATACAAAAGAAGATACTGTCAGTGAAATTATGCTTCACACAAAGCTGGTATATGAAAAGAAAAAATTATTATAGTGGCGTTTCCACTAATGATCTCTTTGGTTTACTGCCATACAAAAATAAGTCTATTTTGGGTGTTATTTTAACTGCCTGGAATTTCTTTTGGAGTTATATTTGTGTAAATATAGTTTCTGGAATAGTAAACCTTTTAAGGGGGGAAGTAAAATTATTTAAATAAAGTTTTAAAGAGGCAAGACTAAAAGACTAGGAAAAGATGGCGCCTGAACACTCACTACCCTGCTGCCATTATTCTAACTGCAACCTGTCTAAGTTACCTAGTGCTGCTGTAATATAAATATCACAAACGGGTGGCTTTAAAGAACAGAATTTACTTTCTCACAGTCTGGAGATTAAAAGTCCAAATCAAGATCTCGCCAGTGTCTATTCCTTCCTTGTCAGTATCCCTGGACATTCTTTGCTTTCTTGGCATACCTTGGTTGTAGATCCTCACCTGGCATCTGCCTGCCCCCGGATGTGTGTCTCTGTGTCTATTCTGGTCTTTTTATAACTCATACACAATTAGATTTAGGATTTAGGTTAGGTTTAGATTGAGGATCCACCCTATACTGGTATGACCTCATTAACATACCAAAAGAAAAACCCTATTTCCAAATAGGATCACATCCACAGGTGCAAAGTCCAGGAATTCAATACATGTCTTTATGGGACACAATTTAATCCACAGCACCATTTAACTCTTTTATATCTTCCCTTCCACACAGCTGCTGAAGCTTGCAGGCTGATAGCAAGGACTCAGGCCTAACTGGAATCCTGGACAAGGGTACTGGTATGCTAATTTTCTACCACTGGACTTGATATTGACCTTGGGACAAATAGAGGGAAGCTTAGTGTGAGGATCTAAAGCTACTGAAATGGAGAGAAGTTTAAGATGAGGATCTAAATGTACCAGATGAGATATAAACAGACTTAGCCACAGAGATGCATGGATCTCAATGCCCACAAAGGCAGAGACTGCAACTTCCCGCTGAGTGCTTCATGAGGGACCAAAACTTTGCACTGGGGGAACTATGGGACAGCAATCCTGGCATGTTGAATTCTCTCTGCCCCTGAGCATGAGAGTGATATGGAATTGAACAATTGACTGTTGCCCATTCCAATACCAGGAATACAGCATTTTTCTCCTATTTCCAGATCATTGGCTCCTCACTCTAATATGTGGACTGAGTCTTAATGAGTAGGCAAGAAAAAAATTTTGCTTTCCGAAAAGTCTCAGCAGATGGGGAGATGGAAAGAAGAATAGTCAGAAGAGTAGTTTCTAACAAAATAAGATTGTTTTTAGGAGGAAGACATTTTTAGCAAGAACAACAACAACACAAATAAAAACAACAATAAGCGTTTAAGAAGATTTAAGTGTAGTTTAAAAAAATTCTGGAAATATTACAAAAAATCATGATCGGTAAAATAAAATATTCCAGAGATGATTTGAAGTAGGAGATGGTCATTGCTGACCAATTAGTAGAGAAACCTAGTGGCAGAAATTATTCAAAATGTGCAAAAATATATGGAGAAGAAAAACATAAGCAATAAGATAACGTACACTGAGACCAGATCCATTATCCCTAATGTTTGAATATAGAAGTTCTCAGAAGAGCAAAAGGGAAAGATGAAAAGGAAAAAGCAATAAGTTACTTGTAAAAATCCCTGACCAGAAGGAAGGCTTCAACTTACAGAAGACCCACAAATCCTAGTAATAAATGAGGAAGATAAACACATAGATATGCTCTAGCAAAATTTGTGTTCTGTGAGATTAGGAAGGTGTTTCAAGTTTCCTGATAGAATAAAGAAGAAAGAAATTTCAACTGGGGGCAAACTTTGATCCTGCCTCCCTGGAAAGAAGATGTAGAAAGACATCCACAACCCAATGGACTGCTGCCCCAAAATCTTGCCTAGTTAAGATTCCATTCACTAGTTTGCTTGAAAGATAGATGTTGATGTTGGAGAATTAAGATTATGCGTTCACCCATTGTCCAACAGAGCTGGCTAGCTATCCTCCAGATACTTATGCAACCTCTTTCATAGTGTAAGGATGCTGCTAAGAAGTAGTTAAAATGGCAATACCCTGTGTCTAGGTAAGATTCTGTGAATAATTCTGGACAATACGATGTGAGCCAATGTGTTTTGTGTCACTTCCAGGCTGAAGTTACTTGGTACAGCACCTTTTTATCCCACCTACTCTCTATGAGTCGGAATCGGCTAGAGGGCAGTGGGTTTGGTTTTGTTTGGTTTACATCAGTAAGGTTGTTCCATACATTTGTAATACAGGTAGATTTGCTTTGCCACGTTCCGCATTTCATCCTGTGATTCTCCTAACCTTCTAAGTTTTATTTGCATTTTTTTTTTTTAATTTAGAGCTCTGTTGGCAAACTGGTAAGTGATAGGGCTGCTAACCGAAAGGTCAGGCAGTTGGAATCCACCAGGCGCTTCTTGGAAGCCCTATGGGGCAATTCTACTCTGCCCTATAGGGTCGCTATGGATCGTAATCTACTGGACGGCAACGGGTTGTTGTTTTTTATTTTACATTAAAATTTTAAATTTACATTAAGGTTCACTCTTTGTGCTTAAAGTTCAGTGGGTTTTAACAATGCATAATGTCATAAATCCACTGTTATAGTATCATGCAGACGAGTTTCAATGCCCTAAATATCCTGTTATTCAGTTCTTCAACGCTCCACTCCTTCCCAAAAGTCTCTAGCGTTCATTCATCTTTCTACCATTCCTATGGATGTGCCTTTTCTAGAATGTCGCATAATTGGAATCATACACAGTATGTGCCTTTTCAGACTGGCTACTTTCACTTAGTGATATGCATTTAATATTCATCCTTTTTTTTTTTCATGACTTGATAGTTTTTTTTTTTTTAATGGCTTGATAGATCTTTTTTTGGGAGAGGGTCTTTAATTAAGTTTATTTTTTATGTATTCTTTTTAAAATATACTGTGCTGAATATATATATATATATATGTAAAACAAAAATTGCAACTTCAACATTATCTGCATGTACAATTCAGTGATATTAGTTAAGTTCATCATGTTGTTGCACAACCTGGGAGCTCATTTATTTTTATTGTGGAAAAACAGTCCATTTTATGGATGTACCAGAATTTATCCATTTACTTAATGAAAGAGATATTGGTTGATTCCGGATTTGGGTAATTATGAATAAAGCTGGAATAAATATTCACATGCAGATGATTGCTGGACTATATGGTGAGACTCTGGTAAACTCTTAAGACACTGCCAGACTCTCTTCTAGGTGGCTGTACCGTTTCGCATTACCACCAGCAATGAGTCAGTTCTCATTGCCCCAAGTCCTTACCAGTAATCCACTTGGCTTGTTTTTTGGATTGTAGTTAATCTAACAGATGTGCAGTTTTATGTCATTGTTTAATTTGCAAGTCCCTAAGGGAAGTTAATGTTGAGTATTTCTTCATATGTTTAATTTCCATCTGTATATATTCTTTGGTGAAGTATGTGTTTAGATATTTTGCACATTTTTTAAATAGATTGTTTTCCTATTGTTGTTTTAAGTGTTTCAGATATTTTGCGAGCAAATCCTTCATCAGATATGAGTCTTGCAAATATTTTATCCCAGTCTGTAGCTTATCTTTTAATTCTTTCAACGATGTCTTTAACAGAGATTTTTTTTTACAAATTAATAAAGATTTACTTAGCAATATTTTTCTTTTACGAATCGTGCTTTTGATTTTGCATCTAACGACTTATTACCAAATTCAAGGTCACCTAGATTTCCTCCTATGTTTTTTGTCTAGAAGTATTTTAAGTTTTGAATTATACATTTAGTTTTATGATACATCTTGGGTTAATTTTGTGAAAAGTGTGAAGTTTATGTATAGGTTCATTTTTCTGCATATGGCTGTCTAATTGTTCTAGTTCCGTTTGTTGAAAAGGCACTCCTGTCTCCATTGGTATGCCGTTTTCTATATGTAATCTAGTTGCCCAGGAGTCTATTCTGTCTCAGGGTGAGCTCACGTGTGTCTAAGTAGAACTGTGCTCCATAACGTATTTCAAGGCAGACTCAAACCTCCTATCTTTCATTTATAGCAGCTGAGAGTATTAGCCGTTTGCACCCATTTGCACCCATTTGCACCACCCAGCAACTCCAGTTCCTATACATAACCCACTGTTATTATACTGGAACCCTGCAGGAGTGGTAGCAAGGTATGGAGGAAGGGAAGCGTTTTATAATCTTATGATTAAATCTCACTGTTTAGAGGGTCTGTGTCATGCTTTGTGACCTTTACAATTGTTTCTTAGCTCTCCTTCCATTGGGTGAGACAGGAAGGTTAGGGTGGACTGCAAGCATTGAGTTTGAAAAATCGTGCAGGCTGTACATTATGCTATCTACCTTTATAGTCTACTTACTTCTAGGATGCAGTTAGTAGTAGAAATCTTCTTGGTACAATTGGGGATGGAATATTTCAATCTTCGTGAAGTTAGCTTATTTTCTGTTAGCTCTTACTTTCAAGGTATCGCCCTTCTGTAATGTGAGCTGAAAGCTTAGGATGTTAATCGAAATCTTTGTTGTCGTCAGGCTCTGAATGTCAATTTTTATCTCCTCAGTACTGGGAAATTCCTGAGGATTCTGTTAATTTAAAATTTCTTAGTTTTCTAAGTTGCAGATTTCTTCTTATTTTTCAGCAGGGTGATTATATGGTTTGTTTTGCTTAGGACAATCCTAGTTCATGACTCTTTTTCCAGAAAAAGTATTAAAATATTCTTTTAACCAAAAGTATTTTGGTTGATACCAAAAAGGTCAGCATCTTTTTCTGTGAAAAGTCAAATAGTAAATATTTTAGGGTATACAGGTTATATGGTCTGTCACAACTACTCCTATCTTTGAGGGACATGAGATCCATAGACAGCACATGCATGAATAGGTGTGTCTTTGTTCTAATAAAACTTTATTTACAAAAAACAGGTTTTGGGATGGATTATATGTTAAAGTCATAAGATATATGTTCCCTCAACTTCTTAGCCTTTTCCCTATGAGTTTAGGAAATGGTTAATGCCTCAAAGGAAAAAGCAACACAGTATGTCAGGCTCATTTTTCTCCAGTTCCCTTTTCTACAGGGTCCCTTAATTCCAATTATTTGTCTCCCTAGTTGTATAAGACTGCCAAAAGTTGTGAGTCATAGTTTCTGTTTACTAAGTTTCCTACTGCTGTTATTCAGCAAACACCTGACAGGAAAAGTGGCAGAGAACATCTGGCTCATGTTAACACTTTTGTCTTCTCTCTGAGATCTTTGTCCCTTAAAATTCTGACTCTTTTGATTGCTTTCCATCACCTTCAAAGAACTGTTTTTGGTGTTTCTTAGAGCTTTTATGCTTATTCCTGAAGGGGCAAGTTGATATTACAAAAGTTAATCTATCATAGTGGGAAGCAGAACTCTCCGAAGGGAGGATGAAAAAGCCATTTGTAGCATCTTGTAAACCAGGAAAATGTAGAAGTGGAAAAATGTGATAACAAAGAAATGACAAAAGTAGTAAACATTGAATAAAGTAATGGGATTAAAATCAAGTATATCAAGTATTACGCTATATGAAGAAAGTTCTTAAATCTTTTTGAATAGCATAAATATGAGTCAGAATCAACTCGATGGCACCGGTTTTGTTTTTTTAAATATATGAATAATAGAATGATATGCTATGTTGTTGACAGGAATATTGATATATTGGAATTGACAATTCTCTCTGAATTGCATTATAAACTGAATGTAATTTCCATTGGAATTACAACAGTTATTTTTTTAATTGGGTAAAATGGTTTCGAATTCCATTTGAAAGATAAATTCCTGAGAATAACTAAGAAAATAATAACAAAGAAGAATAGTTATGGAGGATTCTTCTAAGAGTCTAAACTTAATATAAATTCATTTGAATTAAAAAAAAAAATTTATTGGTAAAAGAATTGAAAAATCCAAACGGAACAAAATAGGCTACGAATAGACTCCAGGATACAGAATTTTTACATTTGGTAACCATGTATTTTAATTTAGTGGGAATGCAAGGTATGATTTAACAAATGTGTTGACCCAACTGACATTTCTTATGGGAGAAAATAAATACAGGTGATTATCTCATGAACAAACAAGCAAACAAAAAACCCAAACCTGTTGCCATTGAGTGAATTCAGACTCAGCAATCCTACAGGACAGAGAAGAACCTCCCCAAAGGGCTTCCAAGGAGCGGCTGATGGATTCAAACTGCTGACCTTTTAATTAGCAGCCATAGATAACTCTTAACCATTGCAAAAGCAAGAAATTAAAAGAGTATCCTATTGGTTGGGAAGAATTTTTTTAACCATGTCAGGAAGCCCATAAATAAGAGTGGATGTATTTATCTCTATTAATTTTTTAGAAACCTACATTGTTTAATATATTATAAGCAAAATTAATATTTTTATGATTGATTAGGATTAGTATTTGCAACGTTAACATCTATAATATAGTATGGCCATAAATTCTTAAATCTTAGATAAACATATATAATAAATGATTTATTGCTATTACATCATAATAATGATACATTCAATGTGTTTTCTCTCTTTAGCAGCACCTATTGTTGGCAGGAAAAAAATGAATACTACCATGTATTGCTAGTGGGAATACACATTTTGAGAATCTACTTGAAAATCTGTGATAAAACCCATTAAAATTAAAATATGCATAGTCAATGTTTTCTCTGTGGATATACTTTATGGCAATAAAAGCCTCACTGATACACCTATAAGGATGTTTCTTGTAACAGAGTAGTAACAAAATAAATAAATAAATAAATAAAATGAGGTGAATGATAATCTAAGGAATTGGTTGAATAAAATATGGTTATCCAAACTATGAAAAATATGAAGACATTAAAAAGAACTCCCTCTCAGAAGATTTTTCATTTTGATCTATTAACTGAAATGGAGAGATAGAGATAATAGATCATATTTTGGTTAAAGAAAGAAAGAAATACAAAAAATAAACTTACACCTTTTTTTATGACTTATATGATTTTATAAGCTTGGGAAAACAATAGAAAGAAATATATGTTAGTTTCTCTGAATGGAGGTGAGACAAGGGGGAGAAGCCCAAAGAAGGGAAGATACTCAAGTCACTCAGCTTTTACAGAATTCAGCAATAAATTCCCTGTATCTACAAGTTTTTGAAAATTAATTAGAAAAAACAAAAAGCTCAAAAGATGTATAAGAAGTATCTCAGCACACACTGGGGGTCATAAGTCCACTGTGGGATACACAAAAGAGGGTCTTGAATGGTACCAGAACGAGTCCCTTAACCCCACTCATTAAAACCAGGTCCTTAGAATCTTACTTATTAAAGTGTGGTTCATGAATCAGAAGCTCTTGTTAGAGAGGGAGATATCTGGCACAGTCCAAAATTATTGCATCAGAATCTGCCTTTTTACCAAGATCTCCAGATGGTTGGAATGTACATTAAACTTTGGGAAGCACAGTGTTAGTGGATGAACCAGGGACTAAAATTGGAACACAGTATATATATATATGTATATATACACACACACATACATACATGTATTTTTTAATAGACTTTATTTTTTAGGAAAATTTTAGATTTACAGAAAAATTGTACAGAAAGTACCAAAAAAAACCAAACCCATTCCTGTCAAGTTGAATTCCCAGAAATTATAGTTCCCTAATATCCCCTCCCCTCCTTCCACACTGTTTCTGCTTTTATTAACATCTTGCATTAATGCAGTAACTTTGTTATAATTGTTGAACCAATATTGATACATCATAAACTATCACTGGGTGGTGCAAGTTGTTAAGCGCCCTTGCCCAGCTATTGGCCAAAAGGTCGCAGTTCCAACCCATCAATGGGCACCTCAGAAGATAGCCTGGCCATCTGCTTCTGAAAAGTCAGAGTCTTGAAAACCCTATGAAACATTTCTACTCTGCAATCATGGAGTCACCATGAGTAGGGATCAACTTGACAGCAATTAACAACAATAACATTATTAACGAAAGTTTATAGTTTACATGAAGAAGAACGCCTCATCAGGATTCGAGGAAGGCTCACTAACAACCTGTGATATACAAATAACACCATCTTCCTTCCAAGAATCAAAGAGGATTTGAAGCATTTACTGATGAAAATCAAAGGCTACCATCTTCAGTATGGATTACACCATAAAGAAAATAAAAATCCTCACAACTGGACCAATAAGCAACATCATGATAAATGGGGAAAAGATTGAAGTTGTCAAGGATTTCATTTTTCTTAGATTCATGATGAAAACTCGTGGAAGCAGAGGTCAAGAAATCAAACAATGTGTTGCATTGGGCAAATCTGTTGCCAAAGACATTTTCCAAGTGTTAAAAAGCAAAGATGTCACTTTGAAGACTCAGGCATGACTGACACAAGTCGTGTATTTTTTTAAATCATAAATTTTCATCATGTTTCTTAAAATGAAATGATTAGATTTCATGAAATAAGGAGTTGAGGCACTGGGCATAGGAAAATCAATATATAGTCCAGAGACCATGTGGGGGAGGAAGAGAATCAGCAATCTGACAATAGTCTGAGGTCAAGGGAGAGGGTTGGCCAGTGAAAAACTGTATGAAAAGGGATTGTCAGTGAACCTTAGTGTCATAACACCTGATGTTCAGTTTAAAATTGTATTGTGATCGGTACTCTAATTATCATCAAGAACCTTTAATTTTGGGGAAAAGACTGTTAGATACCATAGTCTTGTGTTATTTGAATTTGAAGGAAAAAGGAGGACAGATGGTGTGTCCTATCCCAAAATTTATACTCTGCTCTTAAGGTGCTACAGTGAGGAGAGTACACAGAAGGGTGGTATCAGAATGACGATGACCCTTCTCCAGATGGTTAAGTTTTGAGCCACATGCAACAACTCAGAATAAGAAGTGGAAGATGGTCATTAGGAATTTAAGTATTTTCACCTACCTTCCCAACCAACCCAGTTTGACCTAGGATTTAGGAAGTTGCTGAAAACTCAAGTATTTTAAAGTATGTCAAAACACTTCAAAAAAAAATGCAGTTTTCTAGAAAACAAACTACATTAAATATCATGTTTTAAAAACTTCTACTGTCTAAAAGATAAGCTCCAGGAAAGCAGGTTTTTCAGTTTTGTTTTCTGCTGTAACTTTAATCCTAGACATTGCCTGACATAAAGCAGGTACTTAACAAATATCTGTAAATGAATGAATGAATGAATTATGAATAGAAACTTCGTAATATCAGCAAGCAACCAATTTCTTTTTGTGTTTTGTTAAGACCTTCTTGATAAAATAATAGAAAGATATGCTACCAAATTTTTCAAATACTGAACTTTTCAAATATATTTCAGTATATTTTCAAAATTTGCATTTCAAAAAGTACAGATTTACCTCTTTTTGTATAAGCCCTTACACTTTTTTAGGTTGCCTACCCTGGTGGTGTAGTGGTTAAGTGCTACGGCTGCTAACCAAAAGGTCAGCAGTTCGAATCCGCCAGGCGCTTCTTGGAAACTCTATGGGGCAGTTGTACTCTGTCCTATTGGGTTGCTATGAGACAGCATTGGGTTTTGGGGGGTTTTTTATAATTAAATCACATTAAAAATTTGAAAGTAAAATTTTTAAAGAATCTGTGGAAGTAATATTTTTTAAGTAGTGAATGTTTTCTAAAGGAAATAATTCAGTTTTCTCTTTTCTCATTATGCCTGAACATTTAGATTTTTTATCATCCTTACGATTAGACTTTGCACTGTTTCTTTTTCTCTCTGGAGGCTGCAGTTTCTGCCGTAGTAACCATAGTAAACAGGGCAGGAATTTAAGAACTTTATCAGAGAACAACTTCAAAGATGAATGTTTTTCAATGAACCTGGACTGTGTTTCCTCTTCAGAGCCCAGTCAGGATTAGTTAACACTAAGGAAATGAGACAATATTTCTGTTGTTCCCACATAGCACATTTGCCACAAGGAATAAAGCTTCAAACTGGCAACAGCAAACAGAATTTGGCCTGGCTTTTCCAGCCCTGATGCTCTCAGCTACATGATAGAGCCCCAAAAGAAATGGGTGGCAGAGCAGCTAAGAGGTGTCTCTTGCCAAGACCAGAATTTTGAATCGAAATCAGGAAGAAGTATTTTCCCCATTTATGTGCACACTGATAATAAGGCTCAAGAAAATGAAGTGCATGGAATAGAAATTGAGATTTTGTTTTTTAAAGTGAATTTCTTCGATACCAGCTTCCACTATTCTGACAGATGGATTCTTTTTGGCAGATGATTATGCAAACTGTTCCTTTCGTGCCTGTCTACATGAAATGTATTCTATAAACACACTGCAGCATCTTGCTCCTCTGAGTCTGCAGTGCTTGGGAATGTATTAGCTCCACGGTGATTTGGATGACAGGATTCAAAAGGGTCTAAGAAACGAACCTGGGGAAATGCTAGGGTGATTACTTTGGTTCTGTCAAGGGTCTCGTAGATAATAATGTCGTTCCCTTGAAATTTTACACAGGGCATTTTCATGTCAAAGAAAAAGAAATTAACTCATAGATAACAGAGAAAACTCCAAACAAGTAAATTGTAAATAGTTTTTAATAACTATTTTAACAGATACTGCAAAATAAATGCATTTGGAAAGCAGGGCCCAGGCAAATTTAAAATTCATGACAAGCACTTGCAGGGATTGTCCTGCCTCTCATGATCTTATTATCAGGGTTATATTTCCTCATGATTTTAAAACATTGTATGGTTGCCCTAGTATATTGATTACAAAGAGACTTCCTTTTTGTATTTATGCAATCAACAGATAAATTTGATAATAGATCTTTTGCAAGCCAAACTTTAGTGGGAGTATTCTTAAGTAACTACCACCAAAAAAAAAAAAAATCTGTATTTTAGGGAACAGAATCCAGTTAATGTAACTGAACAGTGGGTAACTTGTCTGTCCATTCACTTGGGCAGTACAAACCAACACCAAGCCAGTCGCCCTTGAGTCCATTCTGATTCATGGGACCCGTGAGAAATACTCAAGACAAAGCTATGCCTACGTATTTGACAATTTCTTGTGATTGAATAGGGAATTCAGATGTTTTTTCCAATGTATCATCACATATCTAAGTAGGTCGATTTGAATTATATCAGTGGGGTTTCGACCAACTAAATCAACATTATGGTCATCTTGGTGTTTGGTTGTACACATCATTGTGATTGACCAGTTGTTGAAATCCAGTTCAGTTAGAACCTAGTTTATTTGGTGAGTCATTATTTTAGAAAAAATGAGGAAAGCATTTGAGGGTACAGAACCCAACGCCTTTTAGTATTCTCTTTCTCTGCTACCATATAATCAAATTCAATTGCTGTTGAGGTTAGTAGAAGAGAACTAGTCATTCATTTATTCAGGAAATATGTATTGAGCACATGTATATAGAGGTATTAATATAGGTTAAATGGATACAGCAGAGAACAAAACAGATTTCTTTATTTTATGGAATATATATTTTAATAGGGGTGGGAGTTGTTATTGTTAGGTACCATAAGCCAGTTCCTACTCATAGCCACCCTAAGTACAATAGAACGAAACACTGCCCCATCCAGCGCCATCCTCACAATCATTGCTATGCTCGAGCCCATTGTTGCAGGCACTGTGTCAATCCATCTCTTGATGGTCTGCTTTACCAAGCATGATGTCCTTCTGCAGGGACTGATTCCTCTTGATAAAATGTCCAACGTATGGGGTGATCTTTAATCTGTCACAATCAGTATTCTCGCCAAAAATTATCATATTATTCTTACACGAAAAATATAGTCTTCCCTCTAAGACCCCACAAGTTTTATCCAAATATAGCATCAGGCTCAGGGTCTAGGATTTCATAATCTAAATCAAGTTTAGGTGTAGAAGAGGCTTCTCAGGTGCAGTCCCTCTTTTAATCTGTAGATCTGAGAACTAAACAGGCAAGTTATGCATTCCCCACCCCCCCCACAAAATACAAAGGACAGGAAGGATGGGATAACTTCAATAGACACTTTCATTAAAAAAAAAAAAAGGCGGAGGGGAAATGGAAGACACATATAAATTACTAGCCCATACTTCTGAAATCCAGCCAGGAATATATTGTCAGTGCCTCGATTAGAGACTGGTCCTACTTTCCAAGAACTATTCTCTTTGGTTCTGGTCTCTGTCCACTGGGACCTAGGTTCCATCCTCCAAGTAATACTTTTATTTCCATAACACTAAGCCATCATATGTTAATTTAATTATACGTTGCTTAGAATAAAACATTTCTCCAAACAGTATGTCTAAAGCAGGGTTGATTCCCAAACTCTAAAATGCTTAACCAGTGCTTCAATGGGTCTTTTGATATTTGTGTGTGATTTTAAACTTTGCTTATAAAATCTTCCAAATGATTGTTTTCTTGAACACAGAAGAGAATAGAATGAGAAAGCACATGCACCAATCAGAGTGAATAGAACAATCTATTCTTGAAAATGGGCATGGCCAAAATCGTAATGCTTGTTTCTCCTTTGCAAATGCCTAAAAGTAACTATTTGGCTCTAACTCCAACTTCTCTTTCAAGACAACTGCTTTTCTTTCCTTTCAAAAACTTTCCTCAATGTTCTCCATTACTTCTAATCTGAGTTAGAACATCTTCTATGTTCCTTTGGTCGACCCAGGACTAATTCTATATCTTTTCATACTGTACTTAATTATTTTCTCCTAATATCATAAAAATCTGAGTATAGTAACTTTCTTACTGCTATTGATCTGCTCTAATATGATAGCCATTAGCCACATACGGTTATTATTTAGATTTAAATGTGAAGTATTTAAATTTACATGATATCAAAATTCAGCCTTTCAGTTACACTAGACACATTTTTAGGGCACAATAGCCACGTGTCCCTAGCAGCTACAACTTTGGAAGGCACAGATATAAAACATTTTCATCATTGCAGCAAGTCTAATTGACATTGCTTCTCAAGAGTTTTAATACGTTTTTACAGAATGAAAGAGA
The DNA here is from genome assembly GCF_030014295.1 of Loxodonta africana. Taxonomy (NCBI): domain Eukaryota; kingdom Metazoa; phylum Chordata; class Mammalia; order Proboscidea; family Elephantidae; genus Loxodonta; species Loxodonta africana. The sequence goes on along the minus strand of NC_087343.1, from coordinate 107,971,619 downwards.
AAATGTCTATGACTTAACATATAGTAATTTGGCTTTATGTAGGAAATTGTCAAAGTGTACATGAGGATATATTTTACATACACATTAAACTTCAGCTTCCTTGGCATGGCATTGGTAGCTGTTAATGAAACAGAATTAGGGCATTCTATTTAAAAGCAGTGTCCTTCACATCAGAGGTTAATGATGACATATAACTGTAAACTGTACTTATTCTCATCATTATTTGGATAGTCTTATTTGATTAGTCACTGGGATGAACTCTTGAACTCTTTAATGTTTCTTATTGAGGATCCATAGTAAAGAAAGTGGAATGGGTAAGATGGTGGATCTATGTATCTCTGCACCATTCCAAACTTGAATATGAGCCACACTGAAAGGTGACTTGATATTTGCTTAAATCTATTATAACAATTAGCTTAAGCTACAGAATGCTTTAAAGAGGCAATCAGAGAGACAGAATGATATAATGAAAACTGTGCTTAGAGTCACAAAAGTGATTTTCAGACACAAAGAGATCAAAGTTATATTAAACAGACAGGTAAGAGTCAGCAAATAAAGAGGAAGAGTTTTCTACTGGTTCTACTTTTAGCTGCTTAGAAAATCATGGAAATTATCTTGTGAGTTACAGTTCTCTTCATTGACCCAAATAAATAAGACAGTAATGATAAAACAGTTCAGAGCACATGCTCATTAGTCCTCAGTGGGGCCCGTGCTCTTGCTCAGTGAATGTCCGGATTTATGCATTTTGCTTATTCAGCTGGAAAAGAATCACAGATCCTCAGTTGTAAATGAAGAAGGGAGAGAAAACCACCATGCTTTGGGAAATATGAAAGAAAATTAAATATTGACCGAATAGCAAAATTTCTTATTGGATGGGAAAAGTTAATTCACTGTGGAATAGAAAATGAGACCATATCTCAAAATGGTTTCAGATATATGACCATTTACTACTCATATTTTCCCATTATGGATTGCCATCTGTGGCAGGGTGAATTTTTCATTTTCTATGGATGTCGTCTATTGCATGCTTTCTCATCTCTACCATTCTTTTATAAATAGATTGAAGAGAGTGTACTCCTGGTTAAATACATACAAAGCAACTGTCTCCAACTGTAATAATTGTTCAAACAGAGTTTATTGCTGTTGCTTACACTGGATTGAGGTTCAAGTACTCAGATATTTGTTTCACTTCGTATATTCTTAGCCCTTACTGTCTTTTAAGGGGCCCTAGTGGCACGATAGTTAAGAGCTTAGCTGTTAACCAAAAGGTCTCTGTTTAAACTAAATACCCACTTTGAGGGAGAAAAGCCCTGGCGACCTGCTCCCATAATGATTACAACCTAGAAAGCCCTATGGAGCAGTTCTGCTCTGTCCTACAGGGTCGCTATGAATTGCAATTGACTCCACAGAACCGAACAACAGTATTACCCAGTAATTCTACATTTCACAGCCTGCCTTCTTGCCCATTGTTCTTTTGTATCTACCTCTATAAACATTAGGCCCTTTCTCCTAAACTAAAAAGTATAGTCTTTAATTACATTAATTCTTCTCCTCCTTTGTAGGGTGATTCTGGTGGAAGTATTTGGGTACTAAAATAATAACCTTAAAGGTTCATGTTTTAAAAAAAAAAAAATCCTCACAATGTATATTCCTCTAACACAGAATACAAGAACCATCATTTGGGAACAATACACATCATGGGAATAAAAGCTTTTTTTAACTCTTTGTACTAAGATTATAATATGTTCAAAATTTTTGTTGTTCTCAGGTACCTTTGAGTCATTTCCAACTCATAATGATGCGAGGGACAACAGAACAAAACACTGGCTGGTTCTGAGCCATCATTGTTGCAGCCACTGGGTAAACCCATCTCATTGAAGGTTTTCTCTTTCTGGCTTACCCTCTAATTAACCAAGCATGATATCCTTCACCAAGGACTGGCCCTTCCCAATAACATGTCCAAAGTACTTGAGATGAAGTCTCCCCATTCTTGATGCCGAGGAGCACTCTGGCTGTACTTCTTCCAAGAAAGACTTGTTAGTTCTTTTAACAGTCTGTGGCATATTCAATATTCTTCACCAGCACCACAGTTCAAAGGCATGAATTCTTCTTCCATCTTCCTTATTCATTATCCACCTTTCATAGACATATGAAGTAATTGAAAATATGGCTTTTGTCAGGCGCACCTTTGTCCTCAAAGTGACATCTTTGATTTTCAACACTTTAAAGATGTCTTTTGCAGCAGATTTGCCCAAAGCAATATGTCATCTGATTTCTCGACTGCTGTTTCCATAAGTGTTCATTGTGAAACTAAGAAGAATGAAATCTGTGACAGCTTCAATATTTTCTCCATTTATCATGATGGTGCTTATTGGTGCAGTCATGAGGATTTTTGTTTTCTTTATGTTGTGTAATCCATACTGAAGGCTGTGGTCTTTGATCTTCATCAGTAAATGCTTCAAGTCCTCTTCAATTTCCACAAGCACGGTTGTCTCATTTTCATATTGCTGGTTATTTAATGAGTCTTCCTCCAATCATGATGTCACCTTCTTCTTCATATAGTCCAGCTCTCAGATTATTTGCTCGGTATACAGATTGAATAGGTATGGTGAAAGGATACAACCCTGATGCACACCTTTTCTGATTTTAATCCATGCAATATCCCCTTGTTCTGTTCAAAAGACTGTCTCTTGATCTATGTATAGGTTCCTCATGAGCACAATTAAGTGTTCTGGGATTCTCATTCTTCACAATTTCATCCATAAATTTTTATAATTCATGCAGTCGAATACCTTTGTATAGTCAATAAAATGCAAGTAAACATGTTCCTGGTAATCTCTGTTTCAACCAGAATCCACCTGACATCAGCAATGATATCCCTCCTTTCACATCCTCCCTTGAATTTGGCTTGAATTTCTGGCAGTTCTCTGTCAATGTAGTGCTGCAATCATTTTTGAATTGTCTTCAGCAAAATTTACTTGCATGTGATATTTTTGATATTGCTTGATAATTTCTGCATTTTGTTGGATCACCTTTCTTTGAAATGGGCACAAATATGGATTTCTTCCAGTTGACTGTCCAGGTTGTTGTCTTCCAAGTTTGTTGGCACAGACAAGTGAGCACCTCCAGCCTTGTGTCAGTTTGTTGAAACATTTCAATTGGTATTATGTCAATACCTGAAGCCTTGTTTTTTTTATGCCCTCTTCCTTCAATACCATGGGTCCTTGGTCATATCCTACCTCCTGAAATGGTAGAACATTTACCAGTTCTTTCTGGTACAGTTGCTCTATGTATTCCTTCCAGTTTCTTTTGACAGTAGGTGAACAGGTTTACATCTAGATTCTCAATTCTGTTCCATTGGTCAAAATATCTGTCTTTGTATCTGTCTTGTACAGTAGTTTGTTTTGACTACTGTAGCTAGCCGTATAGTAGGTTCTGAGGTCAGGTAATGAGTCCTCCTACTTTATTCTCCTTCTTCAATAGTGCTTTACTTTTCCAGGTCCTCTATCCTTTCTGTATAAAGTCAGTGATTAGTTTTTCCATCTCATTAAAGATCACTGTTGGTGTTTCGATTGGGATTGCACTGTATTTGTAGATTGGTTTGGGTAGAATTGATATTTATACAATGTTGAGTCTACCTATCCATGAGCATGGCATGCTTTTCCATTTATGTAGGTCTCATTTGGTTTCTTGCAGTAATGTTTTGTAGTTTTCTTTTTTATATCTCTGGTAGATTTATTCCTAAGTATTTTTTAAGGGGCTTTGATTATAAATGGTGTTGCTTTCCTGATTTCATTTATATAGTACTCTTTATTGGTACACAGGAATTCAACTGAGTTTTGTATGTTTATCTCATATTCTGCTACTCTGCTGAATCTTTCAATTAGTTTCAGTAGTTTTCTTGTGGAGTCCTTTGTATAGTATCATATCATTCACAAATAGGGACAGTTTTACTTTTTCCTTACCAATTAGGATGCCCTTTATTTCTTTTTCTTGCCTTATTGCTCTAGCTAGGACTCACAGCACGATGTTAGAGTCGTGATAAAGAGCATCCTTGTTGTGTTCCTGTTCTCAGGGGGAATATTTTCAGCCTCTCTCTGTTAAGAGTGATGTTGGCCATTGGTTTTGTATAGACGCCCTTTATTATGTTGAGGAATTTCCCTTCTATACCTATTTTATTGGGAGTTTTTATCAGGAGTGAATGTTGGACTTTATTGAATGCCTTTTCTATGTCGATTGAGATGATCATGTGATTCTTTTCTTCTGTTTTATGTATGTGGTGGATTACATTGATTGATTTTCTAATTGGGACCATTCTTACATTGCTGATATGAATCCCACTTGTTTGTGGTGTATTAGCTTTTTATATGATGCTGAATTCTATTGGCTAGAATTTTGTTAAAAAAATTTGATCTATATTCATGAAAGATATTGGTCTGTAATTTTTTTTTTTTTTTTTTTGTGGTATCTTTGCCTGGTTTTCTTATCAAGGTTATGCTGGCTTCATAGGATGTATTTGGAAATATCTCTTCCTCTTTGATGTTCTGAAACAGTTTGAGTAGTACTGGTACAAACTCTTCTCTGAATGTTCGGTAGAATTCTCCAGTGAAGACTTCTGGGCCAGGACTTTTTTTTCTTATGAATTTTTTTTGTTTTGTTACCTTTTCAATCTCTTCTCTTTTATGGGTCTGTTCAGATTTTTTACCTGTTTGTGTTAGTTTAGGTATGCAGTATGTTTTTCAAAATTTGTGCATTTCTTCTAGGCTCTTCAAATTTTTCAGAGTATAGTTTTTAATAATACTTTGTTATGATCCTTTTTATTTCAGTTCGACCTATTTTAATGTCCCTCATTTCATTTCTTATGTGCGTTTTTTTGTGTCCTCTCTTGTATTTCTTTTTTCAGTTTGGCCAATGGTTTGTCGATTTTGTTGATCCTTTCAAGGAACCAATTTTTGGTTTTGTTGGTTTGTTCTATTTTTTTTTTTTTTTTAGTCTCTATTTCATTTATTTCTGCTCTGATCTTTATTATTTCTTTTTTTCTGGTGGCTGTGAGCTTCTTTTTCTGTTCTCTTTCTATTTGTTCAAGTTGTATAGTTAATGTTTTGATTTTGTCCCTTTTTTCTTTTTTGATGTGTCTATTGCTATAAATTGACCTCTGAACACTGCCTTTGCTGTGTCCCAGAGGTTTTAGTATGATGTATTTTCATTCTCATTTGATTCTAGGAATTTTTTTATTCCACTTTTGATTTTTTCTATTACCCAGTGGTTTTTAAGCAGGGTGTTATTCAGTTTCCATATACTTGATTTTTTCCTCCTTCCTTTTCTTGGTATTAGTTTCTACTTTGATGGCATCATGATCAGAGAAAATCCTTTGTATTATCTCAATGTTTCAGATTTTCTTGAGGGTTGTGTAGAATTGGGGAGGCCATGTGAACTGACTTTCCAACTGAACTGTGCAGCACAGCCCTTCCAGAAGGGGCAGGGGCAGTGTACAGAGTTGGGGGGATGGGAGAAAGGAAAGGAAGGAAAGGGGAGAGAGAGAAGAAACAGAAAAAAAGAATCGTAGCCTGTCAAGAAGGGGAGGGAATGGCACATGAGGCTAGCTGGGTTGGAGAAGGAAAGAAAGGAAGGGAAAGAGAGAGAAGCAACAAAAAAAGTAAAATAAATAAACAAACAAAGCAACAAACCAAAGAATCATAGCTTGTCAAGAAGGGGAGGGGATGGCAAATGGGGCTGGCTGGGTGAGAGAAAGGAAAGGAAGGAAGGGAGAGAGAGAAGCAACAAAAAAGTAAAAAAACACAGTATCAAACAAAAATACAAACCAAAAAAGACAAAAAAAAAAAATGCCAAAAGGACCGGCTGGTGGCAGTGGGGTGGACCCCAGGGGCAGTGAGCTGGTGTCTCTCCAGCTGAGCTACCACAGCCTGTAGGAAAGTGGCAGAGGCTGTGCAGAGGGAAGAAGAGTGGGGATGGGAAAGTGTGTATCCCTTGTTACTGAGTGCTCTGTCTCCTGCTGGGAGCTCCTTGGAGTTGTCTTTCCATGCTGCCTGTCTGTTATCCTTGGTGGGTTAAGTCCAAAATTGTGAACCTGTGTGGCAGTGAGCTGGTATCTCTCTGGCCAAGTGATCATGGCCCTTTGGAAAACTTCAGAGGTCCCATACAGTCAAGAAGAATAAAAAAAAAAAGGGGGGGGTAGGAAATTGTGTATCCTGGATTACTGGGTATTCTGTGTCCTGTTGGGAGCTCTGTGAAGTTGCCTTCCCATGCTCCCTGTTTCTGTCTTTGGTGGCTATAGTCCATGATGGCAAATCCAGCAACTTTAACTGGTAAGGGACCTCCACTCCATAACTTTCCTCATTCTCTGTTCTTTGTCAGTTTCTTATTCCATTTGGTGTTTGATAGAGTTGTTTATTCCTTCATTTGGTGCTTAGGGTTCAAGGACTGATGTTTGTATCTGTTTTATTTAATTTTGGGGTCTTTGCTGCTGAGCGACAGCATGGTGCTTCTGTCTATAATGCCATGTTGGCTCCGTCTCTAGTCATCCTGCATTTAAAACATTTTAATCTGCCTAAACATTATTAAGAAGCCCTGGTGGCATGGTGGTTAAAAGCCTGTCTGCTAACCAAAATGCCAACAGTTTGAATTCACCAGCCACTCCTTGGAAACCTATGGGACAATTCTGCTCTGTCCCATAGGTCACTATGAGTCAGAATTGGCTGGACACCAACAGGTTTGGTTTGGTTTGATTTTAAGCATTATTCAGGACCCTGTGTAGCACAGTTTGCACTTGACTACTAAATGTTGGAGGTTCGTACCCACCCAGGTGAGTCACAGAATAAAGCCTTGGTGATTTGTTTCCTTAAAGATTACCCTAAGGAGGTCAGTTCTACTCTGTAACACATAAGGTCATCACGAGTCAGAATCGACCCGACAGCAATGGGTTAGTTAGTTAAACTTCATTAAGATCTCCAATTTTGTCATTACCTTTAGTCAACTCACATGAATTACTTGCATAACACATTCTGCTTTTAGGCCCAGGATGTTGGAATTTGACCTGATTTGGTTCCTACTTACTGCTATAGACAGAATCAGAAACTGTGTGTATCACTATAAATTTTAATTGGTCTTAGCCATCAAATCTGATTTTGCACAGGCTCTACCATAAAACCTCCTTGGCTATAACATTAGTTTTTTCTCTGCATGCTGACTTCATCAAAAAGATGTCAAGATCGTTTTCCATTATAGTAAATTTGGAAGTTTAAGTAACTGGAGATTTGGATTAGTGAATAGTCACCTTTTATGAAAGTATAAAAGATATAGGAGGCCTTTTCTCCTGGAGAGGGATCCCGTGAAGTTGTGAATATTTGAGGAGAGTGGAGTAGCTCTTCAAATCTATTTTCAAAGTGCAGTTTCATTGATACTCTGGAGCACAAATATAACTACTCCACTTAAAAATTTCCAAGGATTCCCAGCACCCCTAGGATAAAATCCAGATTACAGAGCATGGTTTACAAGTTTAAAATATGTTCTCTATTTTTTTCTCCAACCTCACCTCCCACCATTTTCTGCCTCTCATACTCTGCCCATCCCCTAATAAGTGACTTACAGTTCTTCAAATTGCCACAGTCTTTCTTAGGCCTTTGAATATATGTTTTTTCCACTACTTTGACCTTCACACGCCATGTCCACTTTTCAGTGCTAGGCATGTGCCTAGCTCTTGTTTGACTTTTAATATCTGCTCAGCCTTTTTCTCTTCCCTTCTACTGAGTGGCTCACTGACTACCTCCTTCCTCCCTCTTGTATAACTAAATAGCTAGAATTTCCTTCTCATTGGTTTTAGTCTGGCAGGGGTAAATAGGAAGGAAAATGGGAAAGTTTTCATCAAGCTAGAGAATAAAAACTATGATTCCCAACAAATATTTTGGTCTTGGTATATTGTAAGATATTCTTCATTTCATCTCTTCAAATACCCATTCTTGCTGCTAGGACAGCTTTTATCATATGCTATTTGACATATGAAGATGCACTGCCCATATCCCCTTCAAAGAATGACTTGCTATTAAGCTTCAGGGAGGATGGTCAGCACATAGCCTTCATTTATGAGTTTCCTCAGTATAAGCCTCAGTTGTATAAAGTCCCTTTGCCTGAGGTAACACCTTTTTTCTGGCAGACTACATCTGGTAATCGATTGAGGTGGGGATATCAAGATCCAGTTATTTATTTGAGGGTGCACTAAGTAATGGGGGATACCCAAGTTATGGGGCATAGCAGAAGACTAGGGACAAGGAGGTCTGCAATAGAGGCTTATGAGAGGACATATGGGAGTGGACACAGTCTGAAGAGATCTTTGTTTTATATATTAATCCCTATTTTTTTTTTATCAGGAAGCTTCCACCACAGGAAAGACACTAAATAGCCAAGTGGACAAAGTGAACTAGCCAGATGATGTGAGTCAGTGTCTGTCTTTGGTTCTCCCAGTGCTGGCACAATAAACACGTATGAAGTGGCCACAGTGTCAGGTATGGAGGCTATGCATGAGCCAAATAGTACAGACTTCATTAAATCTGATCTACCAGGAGTCAGCTTCTGATACCAAGGCTGGGCCCCTGATAGGGCAAAAATCTGCAAGGAGACCAATGGGCCATTTGGTGTCAAGTTGACAGCATTGCTCCTTTTACATGTAAGCATCATTGATTCATTCCCATAAGAATAGACAGATATTATGGTATTGCTTTGCCTTTCCTACCCACAAGGCCTTAGCCAGCACAAATATTTGAGGGCTAACAGAGTGTTTGAATGACTATCATAAGATTCCACATAATGTCATGTCAAATCAGGTGACCCAATTTATACAATGGAGGTCCAGGAATGGGCCCATCACATACCATGCTACCATAAGCTGCCAACATGAGAGCACTGAAAAGGTTTGCTGAAGGCCCAACCGGAGGGGCATCTTAGCAGCAATATGCTTCAAGGATGGGAGGTCATATTTTAGTATGCAGTATATGCATTGAACTAAAGACTTTTATTTGGTTTTGTGACAGCAAAAGGAAAAACACATATGTCCAGGAACCAGGAGTGAAAATACAAATGGCACCCTTACTCTCACATCTAGAAATACACTGGCTGACTTCATGCTGGTATGGATGTCCTAGACACCAAAAGGAGAACACTTTTTCTAGTCAACAATCAAGAGTTCCATTGAATTATGAGTACAGCTGCCATTTACACACTTTCAACACCTTGTGTCCAGGGATCAACAGGCAAGAAAACAAGTCAGTGTCTTTACAGGGATAGTTGACCCTGATCATCAGGAGGTAGGGCTACTAATACAAAAAGAAAAGAATCAGGAAAGAATATCTATAGACCCCAGGTGATCCATTTATTACCTCTTAATACTCCCCTTGCCCAGTTTTTACTCTAAATGGACAGTAATAGCAACCCAGCCTGAGAATGACACGCTGAGTAGGGTCTCAGCCCCCTCTAGGATGAAGATTGTATATTCCATGAGATAAGCCACCAAGACAAGCACAAGTGGTAGTTGAAGATGAAGGGAATCTAGAACGCGTAGAGGAGGAGGGGATTATGAATATCAATCGCTGCCTTGAAAGCAACTGCGATAGCAATTCCTCCAACTAAACTTTCTCATTTATGTTTCCCCTCAAGAAAAGAAAAAAAAAAAAAAAAGGTTTTCTGAAATCCTAGGGGAGCTATTCCCTGAACATATATGGAGAAGAGGATTCATGCATGATGCAATGGGTGGCTTATGGTAAGTATGAAGATGTGATGTTCTCAACACCCTTTAAATAAGGATTTGTTGCCTAGCCACCTGGAGTACCATTGGAGATAGCTTCCAGCTGTCAGATTCTCAGGGGCTGCCTCACCTGCAGATATGTAATTTTCCTGGTGCAACCTGCATCTGGTAACAGACTGAGCTGAAATATAAAGGCTTGTCCATTTCCATTCCATGCAAGACACTTTGATGGTCAATACTTGCCCCAAAACCCACCAGAGTTAGCCAAGGCATTGATGGGCTTCTGTTGGAGTTTGACATCCTTCACTCCCCATCCTGCTGCTTCTCTCTTTATTTCACAGGTGTTGATCCCTAATAAACGTTTTAAACCCAAAATTCTGTCTCAGCATCTGTTTCTGAAAAACCTAACTTTCAACAATCTTTTAGTAGCTTTTGCCTTTTATACATTTTGGGGGCTGTGGTGTGTTTTCTTTACCATTTTATCTACAGAACATACCACAATATTTGGCATAGGCTCTCAGTAAATATGGGAGGAATGAAAGAGAATTTAAAATATGCTTGAAAGTTAGGAAATATGTATATGCTACAGAGGAACATGTAAATTAGAATTCTAAGAAAATCGTATTATATTGGTTCATATATAAGACAGAATTTTTTTTAAATGACAAGATAACCATATCACATAATTTATATATAAATGTGGATTAGTTACTCCATAATTTTCCTGAATCTATAACATGATTGGGTAAATAATAGATCTCTCTAAAATTTCTTGATGCTTCCATGATACCCCTGCTGTTTTTCTTTAAGATTTTATTTCTGGAAGTTCTAAATTATCTAATTAGAGGAAGGGAGTGTCTAAAATGAATCCACAAATGGAAAAGTATATGACAAGATGTTTAATTTTTTGCCTTAAATTCTTGTTAAGTTTTCTTCTTTTGAAATATGTAAATTTTGGATGCATTTGGCAGCAAAAAAAAACAGCATCTTCTTTCACTGTCAGCAGACATTTTTCCTTTGGATTTGAATTTGTTTTAAAGTAATCCTTCATGGTATAGCCTACAACAGCAAAATTTTTTCTTAGGGAAAGGCAGGTATTGGGACACTTTCACAATTTGTAATAAAATCATGATAAGGCTAGTGGTTTATGTATTTTCCCAACACAACCTCTTGAAAAAAATATATAAACATTTTATGAGTAAGTGTAAGGAGTATGTGTTACTGAAATGTCCTGCTATGTTAAAAAAATAAAAGAGGGTTCATTTTATTTCATAACAGTTAATAATTATATTTGTTCATATATATGAACATAATTTTTAATAAAACGTATTATTTTGAAAGAATGAAACAATCACTACATTAAGTTACATATTTAATCCCTTAATTAAATGTGTTTGTATAAGGCAAAGATTTTTAACCTATGCTATCAATACAAAAATACTAATATGACTTTGGACATAAAAACATCAAAACTAAAGAACAAATCTTGTTAAAATTATATAAAAAAAATTATAGGAAATAACAATTATCTTAATTCATTATGGATTTTACAGAATAAAAATCAAGGTTTCCTTTGAACCACATATTATATATTGACATTCTGAGGATGTTTTAGAAATAAAAGACAAAATCTATACCTTTAAGAATTCCATAGTTTTTCATGGTAGCTTCATATACTGGACAGCGCATGCTTTTGGAATTAAAAAAAGAACACTAGGGTTTGAATTTAATTCCTATTATACTCTGGGCAAATTTAACATTTCTGAGGCTCAGTGTTCTCGTGGTAGTTTCCTAGAGTTCCAGTGACAAAGTACCACACACTAGGATGTCTTGAATCAACAAAAAGTTATTTTCTTATAGTTCTGGAAGCTAGACATTCAAATTCAGGGTGTCACCAGGGCCATGTTCTCTCTAAAGGTTCTAGTAGAACATCCTTTTTCTGTCTCTTCCAGCTTCTTTCAGACCCAAGTGTTCCCTGGCTTGGGGCAGCATAACTTCATTTTTGCCTCCATCTTCAGATGGCCATCTTTACTCTGCATCTGTCTGCCTTTGTGTCTCTCTACTCCCCTTAGAAAAGGACATTATTAATACTGGATTGGAGTCCCTGGAGGATGCAAACAGGGTGCTCAGCTGCTAAGTGAAAGGTTGGAAGTTCAAGTCTACCCAGCAGCACCTTAGAAGAAAAGTCTGGTGATTTACTTCTGAAAAATCAGTCATTGAAAATCCTATGGGCCACAGCTCTACTCTCATACCCACGGTAATCATGAGTTGGAGTCAACTCAGTAGGAACTGGTTTTAATATTGATTTTGGGCCCACTTTACTTCAGTAGGAAACACTGGTGGTGTAGCGGTTAAGTGCTATAGCTGCTAACCAAAAGGTTGGCAATTCAAATCTACCAGGTGGTCCTTGGAAGCTCTATGCGACAGTTCTACTCTGTTCTATAGGGTTGTTATGAGTCAGAATAGACTCAATGGTAGTGGGTTTTTGGGTTTACTTCAGCAAGACTGCAGATTAACAAATTATATCTATAAATAGCATATTTCCAAAAAAGGTCACATTTCAAAGTTATTGAAGGTTAGGACTACAACATATATTTTGGGGGGCAATACAATTTAACCCATAACCGTCATCATCTGAAAAAAGAGAGATAAAAAATTACCTACTTTTTAGGATTAATGTATTTCTTTTCAGCCTCTTTATAGGCTTCCCTGTGATAACGCACAATGCAAAAAAGAGATTTTGTTTCTTAGAGGTCTATTCTTGGTCCATTACTTTTCCCTCTCTGAATATTTATGCTGGGGGATTTCATTCATTCACAAAGATTTATTGCTACGTATTTACTGATGAATACCAAAGTTAAGTCACCAGTCTGGACATATCCCTGAGTTTGAAACTTCTCTCCCACTTGACTCATTTCCTTGTTTTTTTTTTTTAGGCACATCAAACTCACCCTGCATAATTCATTTCCTCATCTCTTCTGTACTTCACTCCCCCAGTTTTTATCTACACTCCCTTATCACCACTTTACCAGGACCATCTCCCCAAACCAAATTTTATCCCTGACAATTTCAGCATCCCTAACTCTCCTCATTCATCATGGTTTCATGGAATGTGCAGACACCATCCTGCAGTGCAGTCACTTATATAAAACAGAAACTAGACTATCACACCCCAGGTTAAAAGTTCTAATCTCCCCCACTTCCCAGGACACATATATTGCCACTTAGTATGGCATATAAAGCCTTACGTGAGCTGGCCCCTACTTACATCAACAGCTGTAGACACTATCCCCCTCTCTCTTATAATCTTGTAATATAAAGCTTATAGAATTACTTTTTTTCTATCACAGACCATATTGTTTCAACTATCTATACATTTGCCTATGCTGTTTCTTCTACTTGGGATATCCTTTTCAGTATATTTTGTCTAACTCTTTGGGGTTCAATTAAAGCATCTTTTCATTTATGAGACCTTCTTTGAGCTAAGCATCTACAGTATTTTAGTAAAATTATTTGTTTATATACTTCCTCTCATTTCCAAAGCTCCCCACCCCATCCATAGTTATGGTGTTGAAAGGGCAGTTGTTTGTCTTGTCTTGTTTTTCTTTATTTATTTTCTATACTCATCATCTAGCAAAATGCCCAACAGTAATTGGTGACACTGTGATTCCAAGAAGTAACAGGTGAGAAATGACGAGGGTGAGGGGTTTGATCCAACACTATCACCATAAACTCCTCTTGAAAATTATCCCACATAAATATATAATCTAAGTAAAATCAGTTATTTATTATGCAATAGCATATTGTAGATAAATTCCTTAGCTCTCAACTTTCAACCAGATTGTTGCCCATCATTTTAAATATAGAACTTGTGGAAATATTATTGACTATTAAATATGATAATTACTTAAAACAAAAACAAATGCTTTGATTGCTTTTTTTAAAGCTTTTATACTGAGATTTTCCATTGTTTGAAATCACAAATATTTTTAATCACAAATTTTTGAAAGCAGAAATGGGCACTATAAAAAAAAGTAGCAATAAAATTTTTCACTCACTACTCTTCCTGACTTCAGACAATTTATTTCTGGATCTATTTCCTCTGTTCACTATTTAAATAATGGTCTACCACCATCAAAATTCTCAAAATTTACATATAAGATGATAAGACCAAAGAAAAAGAACACCGAATAGTTAATAGCCTTACAACTTTAAGCTTAAATTATTTTTATTATTCTTGCTGTTTATTTATTTATACTCTTCCTTGTTGTTGTTGTTAGGTGCCATCGAGTTGGTTCTAACTCATAATGACCCTATGTACAACAGAACGAAACACTGCCCTGTCCTGCACCATTCTCACAATCACTGTTATGCTTGAGCCCATTGTTGTGGCCACTGTGTTGATCCATCTCATAGAGAGTTTTGCTGTTTTCTGATGAACCTCTACTATACCAAGCATAATGTCCTTTTTCAGGGACTGATCCTTCCTGAAAACATGCCCAAAATATGTGAGACAGAGTCTCCCCATCTTCACTTTAAGGACCATTTTGGCTATACTTCTTCCAAGGCAGATTTGTTCTTCTGCAGTCCATGGTATATTCAATATTCTTTGTCAATACCACAATTCAAAGGCATCAATTCTTCTTCTGTCTTTCTCATTCATCATCAAGCTGTCTCATGCATATGAGGTGATTGAAAACACCATGGCTTGGGTCAGGTGCTTCTTAGTCTTCAAGGTGACATCTTCGCTTTTCAATACTTTAAAGAGGTCTTTGGCAAAAAATTTGTCAAATGCAACGCATCTTTTGATTTCTTGACTGCTGCTTCCATGAGTGTTGACTCTGAATACAAGTAAAATGAAATCTTCACCAACTTCAATATTTTCTCCATTTATCATTATGTTGCTTCTTGGTCCATTTGTGAAGATTTCTGTTTTCTTTATGTTGAGGTGTAATCCATACTGAAGGCTGTGGTTTTTGATCTTCATCAGTAAGTGCTTCAAGTCGTCTTCAGTTTCAGCAAGTGAGGTTGTGTCATCTGCATATCACAGGTTGTTGGTGAGTCTACTTCAAATCCTAATGCCCTGTTCTTCATATAGTCCAGCTTCTCAGATTGTTTGCTCAGCTTACAGATTGAATAGGTATGGTGAAAGGATACAACCCTGATGCACAACTTTCCTGACTTTAAGCCATGCAGTATCTCCTTGTTCTATTCAAAAGATTGCCCCTAGATCTATGTACATGTCCCTCATGAGCACAATTGTGTGTTCTGCAATACATATTCTTCTCAGTGTTACCCGTAATTTGTTATGGTCCGCAGAGTAGAATGCCTTTGCATAGTCAATAAAACACAGGTAAACATCTTTCTGGAATTCTCTGCTTTCAGCCAGGATCCGTCTGACATCAGCTGTAATAACCCTGGTTCCAGGTTCTGTTCTGAATCTCAGTTGAGTTTCTGGCAGTTCCTTGTTGATATATTGCTGCAGCCACATTTGAATGATCTTCAGCAAAATTTTACTTGCATGTGATTTTAAAGATATTGTTTGATAGTTTCCACATTCAGTTGGATTATCTTTAATTGGAATAGGCATAAATATGGATCTCTTTCAGTCGATGGGCCAAGTAGCTGTCTTCCAAATTTCTTGGTACAGGCGAGTGAGCACTTCCAGAGCTGCATTTGTTTGTTAAAACTTCTCTATTGATATTCCCTCAATTCCTGAAGCCTTGTTTTTTGCCAATGCCTTCAGTGCACGTTGGACTTCTTCCTTCAGTACCATGGGTTCCTGATAATATGCTACCTCCTGAAATGGTTGAATGTTGACCAATTCTTTTTGATTTAGTGACTCTGTGTATTCCTTCGATCTTCTTTTGATGTTTCCTGCTTAGTAAAGTATATTCTGGAAATAAAAATCAGTAAACTTGTGTTGCTCCAACTTTAAATAAAATACTTATATTCATAATGTCTAAATCAAAATACATTTTGACTCAATGTGGCAAGGTACAAACAAGAGGTTAAAATGTGGTCTCAATTTTTTTTACCTTTTGTTGTTCTTTAATGTCTCATCAAAGAAATTTTTCAAGCCTTAATACTTTCCAATTAATTATTTGTTCTACCAAGAAGAAGTATTACATTTACATCCCTAACAAGGAGACTTTCAAAGCTAGATGCAATTTGTTTTTGAATAGCCCTTATTGGACTCCTAACTTTGGGGAGCCCATCATCAGGTATTCTTTGGTAGCTACTTATTTGCAGAAGGACAGAGCTCTAATAAGAACTGTGATTCATGTACCTGAAGGCTCCAATTATAGGAAAATGTCAAATAGAATCAGCAAACCAATTACTCTAAGAAAGGAACAGAATAAATTTAACAGCAGGAAAGAACAAAGAGGAAGTAATTATTGTGGTCCCATAGTACTTTTTTTTTTTTTTAATAGTACTTATCTTGGTTGTAAAGAACAATTCGTTAGCTGCTGTGAGGTAACGTGCCTTGTTTACCTCAGTCTTAATAGGAAATGTTAATGTGTCTGAATTCTTGCCTAAGAGCATAATCCTAGTGATATTGAGACAAATGACCATTTATTGACACTAATGACACTATTGAAGGCACAATTATTTGATTTCAACAAATGATTAGAGTCGATTATAAAAATCATAAAGTGTTTATTCATGTAGATAATTGTGATCACTTCTTACTCAAAAATTAGTCTCTATTTAAGCTGTTAAACCATAACATAGTCTTCAATAGCTATTTTTTTTAAATCTCTGTTAATATAAAAAAAATGAGCATTAGACCACTTGTTTAAAACATCTTTAAAAAACCTCAAAACCAAGAGATTATACCATATACCATAGAAAGATTTCAATCTTACTTCATTTCTGAAAAATGAGAAGATGTGATTTAAAATGTCAGACTTTAGATGTATGAACCAACTTCTCATAATCCATCATCCAAAATAAACTCCGTTATTTAGGAACTTTGTGAAAGCAAACAAGCTAAAATCAGGTTTTGTAAATGAAAGGGTTTACACTAAAGTGTTAGTCTGTCAAGAACTCAAAATGATTTTGAAAGATGTATCTGTGGGCTGTGGCTTTATATTTTCCAAACTCTGCTCCCCAGGCCTATTCCAGTGTCCACTGAAATCATATGAATATTTAAATAACATTGATGGGAATATAAATGCACAGTACCCTGCCCCCCCCCCCAAAAAACCCAGTGGTTGATCGAAAAAAGCAAGTTGCCAAGTAGTACATGATGGTGCAGCAGTTAAGAGCTCAGCTGCTAATCAAAAGGTCGGTCGTTTGAATCCACCAGCCACTCCATGGAAACTCTATGGGGCTGTTTTACTCTGTCCTATAGGGTCGTTATGAGTTGGAATTGAATCCATGACGTGGGTTTGGTTTTTGCTCTTTTCATGTTCTATGTCTATTGTGTTTGAATTTTTTCAGATGATCACCTTAATTACTTCTGAAATTAGGGGAAAAAAGTTTAAAAAAATAGAGAAATTAATATATATACTACTCATGAGCAATTTCCTGGCCACTTTATATAAACTCTCCCCACTTTATATGTCCCTCCTTCCTTGCTTCATATTTTTCTCCTTAGCACTTTGAGCTCTTTAAAATACTATGTGTTTTACCTATTTATCATGCTTACTTTTTTGGCTGCTTATTAAGAATATAGCCTAGGAAATCAGAGATTTTCATTTTTTCATTCGCTAATGAATCTCTAGTGACCAAACACTGACATACAATATGTGAGTCCTCAGTATTTGTTAAATGAATATATATATATACTTCGCTAATTATTCAAAGATATGAATATATGAATATATATTAAAGACAAATAGCCATGAACCTCTAGTTTTGTCTGTTCCCTTAACTGTCTTTTAAAAAGGGGGGAAAAAAGATACAAAGAACAAAAACTGCTAAATGTCCTGAAGAATGCTATCTGTTTATGTAAATAATTGCTATTTTTAGGACACATGACAAAGTTAAGAGTGCTCCGTGAGAACTTCTGAAAAGTAATCTTTGAAACAATACAAGAACAAATGAGGTATTTGATTTATTTTCGATTGTAGGTATAATTGCTCCTGCTGAGTATGCACATATCTAGGTTTTCAAAATTCATTTTACTTCTATTACAGTGAGGAAAAAATTCAAACACAATAGTACAGTCTTTGAAAATAAAGCAATTTTCCATGATGTATGCACTGTTTCCATTCTGCTGAGAAAGAATGTGTATCCTGAATGAAAAATATGCCAGACATCAGAAAAGTTGCCTTTTGTCAGGATCTTGAGCCTTTCGAAATTCAACTACGAAATTACTTGGTTCATGCATACTTTTTTATGTGCCAACAGAATTAAAAGGCTACGATGAGTTTTTTGAAGTCAGAAGCATACTGTGACCTTCATAAATGTATGTGAAGAGAGTGATATCTGGTCCTCTATCCTTATAGAGCAAATGATTTGAATAGTTTAATGAAAATTTATTAAGAACAGACTACATACAAGTTAAGGAGCCCTGGTGGAGCAGTGGTTAAAGCAATCGACTGCTAACCGAAAGTTCAGTAGTTCAAAACCGCCAGTGGTTCCATGGGAGAAAGATGTGGCTACCTCCTTCTGTAGATTTTCACAGCCTCAGAAACCCTATGGGGTTGCTATGAGTTGAAATCTACTCAACATCAGTGGGCTTGTTTGTTTGTTTGTTTTATACAAGCTATCATAATAAACCCTGTAATAAACCCTATTAAGAAACATAAAAAAAAAGATTAGCAATACATAGTCTTTTCCCAATGATAGTAAAACCACCATTCACAACAACTGCCATTTATGGAGATTCAGAGAGGTTAAGTAATTTGTTTCAAAATTACTTAACTCTTCCTGATATTAGTTACCTTTCGGAGTATGTACCTTTTCTAAAGAATTGTCTCCTTATCTATAACAGAAGGTAATACTTGCCAGGCTTATAATACATGGCCCTTTCCCAGTTACAATATATTGGATTAGGAATCCTGGAATATATGTAGGCTACTAACACTCCCTTACAAATCTGAAATTTGGAGTGAAAGATTCTAGTTCATTTGCTCACAGTACTTAAACTTGCCTGATATAAATTCAGAAACTGTTGGATAGCATTTCATCTGAGAAACAGAACGAGCCAGTCTATGGGGAGAAAAATTAAGCAAGCATGTAAAGCAAAGGAGAGATGAGCCATCTTTGGAGGATTTTAAATTCCTTTGGTGAAGGTAAACTATGTTTGATTGCTTGGACACTTTCATCTTTTCAGAAAGATCCAAGGAAAATTCTGCGGTTATGTTCAACAAATACCTGCAATGCAACCATGTAGTGGTAATTTGCTAGTGTATAAAATGTATAAGACACAAGTCCCTTTCTCCCCAACCTAGCTTCCAGTTTAGTAAACTATTGCTTTTATTTTTAATTATTGACAATTTTAATAAGAAATTGATTTCTTTAGCATGCTCACTCATTTTCCTCTATGTTTATAGGTGTTGTTCATGATTGATAGTTTTCTTTATACATTTTACCGTATTTATGCTAATAGACACTGAACAGATCTTTATGTCAAACTAGAATTCTGTCATTTCAGTATCATATTATTTTTGATTCAATACTGTTCTATGTACAAGTTACACATTCTTGTGTGAAATAGAGAATTTTTTCATAATCCTGAACCCAAGCATCTACTAGAAATTAGTGGCTAAAGGATATATTAAGAAAGACATTTCAAAGAGAGTAAATAGCCAGGGTGGGCAGTGGTAGTTCACTGATTGAATTGTTGCCTTCCACGCAGAAGACCCACATTCAATTCTCAGCCAATGCACCTCACGTGCAACCACCACCCATCTCTCTGTGGAGGCTTGCATGTTCCTATGATGCTAAACAGATTTCAGGGAGCTTTGTGAAAACTGAGAGAATATAAATATCTTAGATATACTCCAGAATTCCTGATTAAATACATTGTAACTGGATATATATATATATATATATATTATAAGCATGGCAAGCATAACCCATACCTATTACGGGTAAGGAGGCAGATCATGACAATGCTCTGGCCATATATTAAGATGGATGAAGAAGAAAGGCTTAATGGTCTACTTCTGAAAATCAGCCAGTGAAAACTCTAAGAATCACAGCAGTTCAATTCTCAACCATTCATGGGGATGACTCAGGACTGGGCAGCATTGTTTGGATGTGTACGGGGTTCTCATGAGTCAGGGGCTCACTCAACGGTAGTTAATAACAAAGAATAACCAGCTATTGACATCGATTGGAAAATTTTAAGGCAACAAATATAGCCTTTAAAATTGCAGTTCCTTTACAGATACATTCTCAAACTACTCATATGGGAGAGAGCTGTGCAGCGGAAATACTAACCTAATACCTTCTATCAACTACTACTTCTACCGCTACTACTACTATGGCTAACAGTTATATAGTGCTTACTATTTGCCAGCACTGTTATGAAAAGTGACTCAGAGTTCTGGACATAAACTCAGGAAGCATTAGTTCATGTAGTTCCTATCTTAAGTTGGCAATGTATTATCTTTGAGCTGGACAAGTCATTGAAATAATTTGAGAGACATCTTCCTCACCTTAAAAATATCAGGAGTTTTATAAAAATTAAATGGTATGATGCACATGAAAGTGTTTTCTAAAATTTACAAAATATTACACATTTAGGTATTTGCATTATGTTCTAAGTGTCTGCTATTGGGTTATTAATTTAACTAATATTAAAGCTATACATTTCAAAATTTGGAATTTATGAACACCAATCATATAAATTATCCTCCAGTTGTCAATTATAAACCAAAAATTCTATGCTTTCAATCTTTCAGTGTCTTTATTTTTCATTCACTAAAGTGATCATGAAAAATCCTGGCCATACATTATATAACTACTATTATTTCAGCATCTTTTATGTATGTGATAACACATTCGAATCCCCACCTCTACTCAGTCAACATTTGGTGTAACGGATTCCTGAGTTTCTTCAACATGTTTCACATCTATCCTCATGAAATGAGCAGCTCGGTTTCATAACTAATGATGCAATATACTCCCTTTAAATAAGAATTTTATCAGCCTATAAAACTAATGACAGAGTCACCTAAATGACCACTTGGCATCATTAAATTTATCAACTACTGTGCTATCATCAATTCCAATTAAATCCTAAGTACGTCTCTCACCAACACGTAAACACATTTTCTAATTGAGAAATACCATCATGAGTAAGTGTAATTGTGCCAGTTTGTCCACTTAAGTTATTTAATAGTTAGTGGGAAATTATTTGGCTTTGAAGATATTCTTCTTTGTTTATTCCTGAAATTTGTTGCAGTTGGGAATATCCATGTGATGAAGATTTCTAGGGAAACCAATACAAGTCCCATGTAATGCATGCTCACTGCATTTGGCAGTGATTGTTATAAGTGTTTTCTGGGAGGCCCTGTTAGTACAGCCTCTGAACTGAAATATGAAGCCCCAAAAGAAGACACTGCAAAGCCAAAATAGAGTACATGAGACACATAAAATTACCAGGACTTTGACTGATAACTGGACCTAGAGAATTTTTTTTTTTCCCCATGAGGTATCAAAAAGTTGAAAAAGATGAGCAGATACCTGGCCTTTTCTATTTGCTATTTATCCTTAGCATCTAGAACATTGTCAGACACATATTAGGCTTCAATAGGGATTTGCTGAGTTGAATGAATGAATGGATCACAGAAATAGGTTAATGACAGTGCCACATTCTGTGTTTGAGCAGCTGAGTAGAGGGTTATCAATAAAAACAGTATTAATTATTGAATTAATTATGCTCTGGGTACTAGAATAATCACTTTTCATATGTAGTATAGTTCAATGCTCATGACATTGAAAAAATGGAATCACCAGGATTTGGGGCAGGAACCAGAAACCACTAGGTATTTGAAATTTTAAAAATGGTTAAATATAAGGTATCAGGCTCCTAAAACATCATAGGTGTTGGAGGTATAGGCTTCTGGATGGGTGCCAGGAGTGAGCTCTGTCATGTAACACAACCTGACCACCAAAGGAGTTACTATTCAGCCATAGCTGCCTCCAACAGCCACAAAAACTGGGCACTTAACACAGACATCCCCACATTTTTACTTGACGGGAAAAAAAAGAAAAGCCAAAGCAGCTGGAAAACTGTCTCTGCTACACTTCTGCCTTCCAAATCTCACAGACATGTATTTTATTAACAGCACTTACTTCTTTATTTATTTTTATCCAGAATTCTAGCTGCAAGAAGTCTAGAGATTGTTGTTGTTTTCAGTTTTTTAGCCTCTTCTACAAAAAGGAATAAGGGAAGTATATAGGAACAGATTCTAAGTACTAACAATCATATTCTTCACAGGCATTCTTCACAGGCATTAATATTACCATATCCTGATATAGAAATTGTAGTCCAGAAAATTTAAGTAACTTGCTCATTATCACAGAGCAAGTATGTGGTGAAGCATGGACTAAAATCTAGTTGTATCAGTCAGCACAGGTTAGGTTACACTGCAGAAAGAACAGCATAAATATTTCAATATCACAAAGGCTTGTATCAGCAGTGGTAAGCTGTCTTCCTCCGTCTGGAGTTGCTACGGCCTAGGATATTTAAATTGCAGTGGCAGAGAAAAAAAAAAATGGTGATCCTAATATTGGCTCTTAAGCTTCTGCCCACACTTTATTTTCTCTCATATTTCATTGTTCAAAGCAAATCACAAGATCACAACTCAGTTCACTTGCATAGGGATGTGGAGTATGTATACTTCTCCTAGCAACCAAAAACACATTGTCATCAAGTCAATTCCAACTCATAGGGATCCTATAGGACAGAGTAGAACTGCCCCATAGGGTTCCCAAGGAGTGCCTGCTGGATTTGAACTGCCAACCTTTTGGTTAACAGCTGTAGCTCTTAATCACTACGCCATAAGGGTTTCTTCTCCTAGCAAGGGAAACTAAATATTTGTATCAAAATAGAGTCTATCATGGCAGGTCTGTTGGACTTTAAAACTCATTCTCTTATCCATTCTGAATCTCTTTTCTGAATTCCCTAAAAGATGCTGTAAAAAATAGCTAGGTAAGTTGAGCTCCTGGCTTGACAGAGAGAGACTTGAATTGCTATAGGTTATTCTCTTTCTCTGCTCCAATTTTGCAGTGAAGTACAGCTAAGATCAAATACCTTATCTTGGGGCCAGCACTTTTCTCACAAGTCTCTCTTGGGGCAATCCAGGCAAGAGAGTCTTAGATAAGGCTGAGTTGAGTTAAGTGTAGGTGCTCTAGGTACTCTTGGGATCTTCTGAGGACTTGTATTTCCCCTATCCACATTAGCATTGCCTAGCTGAGGGCTGACTAGCAGAGCCATTCTAAACATTTTGCATGTATTTAATTCTTAGGAAAACTTATAAGGTAGATACTATTATCAATCTCAAATTTAAAGATAAAAAAAATAAGGTACATAAAGATGAAACAAGTTTAGGGTGATCTAAAATTGTGTCACAGCTTATATTTGAACCCCAAAGATCTAGTTCCTAAGCTTATGTTGTCATTGTGGTTAGATGTCATGGAGTCTGTTCTGACTCATAGTGACCCTATGTACAACAGAACAAAACACTGCCCAGTCCTGCACCATTCTCACAATCATTGTTATGCTTGAACCCATTGTTGCAGACCCTGTGTCAGTCCATCTCATTGAGGGACTTCCTCTTTTTCACTGACCCTCTGCTAAGGATGATGTCCTTCTCCAAGGTCTGATCCCTCCTGATAACATGTCCAAAGAATGTGAGACATAGTCTCGCCATCCTTGCTTCTGAGGAGCATTCTGGTTGTATTTTTTCCAAGAAAGATTTGTTCGTTCTTTTGGCGGTCACCATAATTCGGAGGCATCAAATCTTCTTCGGTCTTCTTTATTCATTGTCCAGCTCTTGCATGCACATGAGACAATTGAAAACACCATGGCTTGGGTCAGACACACTTTAGTCTTCAAGGTGACAACTTTGCTTTTCAAGACTTGAAAGGGGTCTTTTTGCAGCAGATTTGCCCAATGCAATGCCTCTTCTGATTTCTCGACTGCTGCTTCTATGGGTGTTGATTGTGAATCCAAGTAAAATGAAATCCTTGATGTCAGTCTTTTCTCCATTTATCATGATGGTGCATATTGGTCCAATTGTGAGGATTTTTGTTTCCTTTATGATGAAATGTAATCCAAACTGAAGGCTGAGGTCTTTGACCTTCATCACTAAGTGCTTCAAGTCCTCTTCACTTTCAGCAAGCAAGGTTGTGTCACCTGCATAATGCAGGATGTTAATGAGTCTTCCTCAAAAGCTGATGCCCTGTTCTTCTTCATGTAGTCCAGCTTCTCAGATTATTTGCTCGGTATACAGATTGAATAGGTATGGTGAAAGGATACAATCCTGATGCACACTTTTCCTGGCTTTAAACCACACAGTATCTCCTTGTTCTGTCTGAATGATGGCCTCTTGATCTATGAACAGGTTCCTCACGAGCACAGTTAAGTGTTCTGGAATTCCCAATCTTCAAAATATTATTCATAATTTGTTATGATCCACACAGTCAAATGCCTTGGCATAAAAAAATAGTCAATAAAAAACAGGTAAATATCTTTCTGTTATTCTCTGCTTTCAGCCAGAATCCATCTGAGATCACCAATGATATCCCTGGTTCCAGGTCCTCTTCTGAATCTGGCTAGAGTTTCTGGCAGTTCTCTGTCAACCTGCTGCTGCAGCCACTTTTGAATGATCGTTGACAAAACTTTACTTGTGTGTAATATTAATGATATTGTTCAATAATCTGTATTATATTGATCTCCTTTCTTTGGAATAGGAATATATATGGGGGCTCTTCCAGTGGGTTGACCAGGTAGCTGTCTATCAAATTTCTCGGCAGAGGCCAGTGAGCACTCCCAGCACTGCATTCATTTATTGAAACATCTCAATTGGTAGTCCATCAGTTCTTGGAGCCTTGTTTTTCACCAATGCCTTCAGTGCAGCTTGGATCTCTTCCTTCAGTACATCGGTTCCTGATCATATGCTACTTCCTGAAATGGTTGAACGTTGACCAATTCTTTTTGGTATAGACTCTGTATATTCTTTCCATCTTCTTTGATGCTTCTTGTGCCATTTAATATTTTCCCCATAGTATCCTTCAGTATTGCAACTCACGGCTTCAATTTTTTTCTTCAGTTCTTTCATCTAGAGAAATGTTGAGCACATTCCTCCCTTTTGGTTTTCTAACTCCAGGTCTTTGCACATGTCATTATAATACTTTTTTTTGTCTTCTTGAGCTGCCCTTTGAAACCTTCTCTTTAGCTCTTTTACGTCATCATTTCTTTCTTTCATTTTAGCTACTTGATGTTCAAGTTTCAGAGACTCTTTTGACATCCATTTTGGTCTTTTCTTTCTATCTTGTCTTCTTAATTACCTCTTTCTTTCTTCATGGGTAATGTCCTTGATGTTATTTCACAACTTGTCTAGTCTTAGGTCATTAGTGTTGAATGTGTCAAATCTATCCTTGAGATGGGATACATTCAAGGTTGTACTTTGTCTCTTGTGGACTGGTTTTAATTTTCTTCAGTTTCAACTGGAACTTGTATATGAGCAATTGATAGTCTGTTCCACAGTCAGCCCCTGGCCTTGTTCTGACTGATGACATTGAGCTTTTCTGTTATCTCTTTCCACAGATATAATCGATTTGATTCTTGTGTATTTCACCTGGTGAGGTTTACATATATCATGGCCATTTATGTTGTTGAAAAAAAGCATTTGCAATGAAGAAGTCATTGGTCTTGCAGAATTCTATCAAGCAATCTCTGGCATTTTTTTTTTTTTTAATCACCAAGGCCATGTTTTCCTACTACCAATTCTTCTTTGTTTCCAGCTTTCACATTCCAATCACCAATAATTATCAATGCTTCCTGATTGCATGTTTGATCAATTTCAAATTGCAGAAGTTGGTAAAAATCTTCAATTTTTCCATCTTTGACCTAAGAGAATGGTCCATAAATTTGAATAATAGTTGTTTTAACTGGCCATCATTGTAGGCATATGGATATTATCGTATCACTGACAGTGATGTACTTCAGGATAGATCTTGAAATGTTCTTTTTGATGATGAATGCAATGCCATTCCTCTTCAAGTTGTCATTCTTGGCATAGTAGACCATATGATTGTTTGATTCAAAATGGCCAATACCAGTCCATTTTAGCTCACTAATTCCTAGGATATCAATGTTTATGCATTCCACTTCATTTCTGACAACTTCTAATTTTTCTAGATTCATATTTCATACATTCCACATTCCAATTATTAATGGATGTTTGCAGCTTTTTGTTCTCATTTTGAGTCATGCCACATCAGCAAATGAAGGTCCTGAAAGCTTGACTTCATCCATGTCATTAAAGTAAAATCTACAAGTCTACTTTGAGGAGGCAGCTCTTCCCCAGTCGTATTTTGAGTGCCTTCCTCCCTGAGGGGCTCGTCTCCAGCACTATATCAGACAATGTTCTGCTGATATTCATAAGATTTTCACTGGCTAGTTTTTTTCAGAAATAGATCACTAGGTCCTTCTCCCAGTCTTAGTTTGGAAGCTCAGCTGAAACCTGTCTGCCATGAGTGACAGCTACTGTCATTTGAATATCAGTGGCATAGTTTCCAGCATCAGAGAAACACGAAAGCCTGCACAGTATAACAAACTGATAGATGTGTGGGGGTCCTAAGTTTATATTCTTAATAATTATACATTAAAAACAAACAAATAAAAAAATGACTGTAGTTGAGTCGATTTTGACTCATAATGAGTAGAACTACCCCATTGGGTTTCCAAGGCTGCCAGTCTTTACGGAAGCCGACTGTCACATCTTTCCTTAGCGGAGCAGCTGGTAGGTTCGAACCACCAACCGTTCACTTAGCAGCCGAATGCTTCAACATTGCATCGCCAGAGCTCCAACCATGCATTACTACCTCTATTTTTTCCCACATCCTGGGAATAAAGCAATGAGCAAACAAGACTGGTCTATGCCCTCATAGAACTTATAGCTTAGAAAGGAAGATACATATTTATTAAATAATCGCTGGATCATATAACTGCCAACATGTGCTTTGGAGGAAAAATGTAGGAAACTTGAGATTATAAACAGGGCAAATAGGACTTAATATTTTCTCTGTGTCACTGAAGACTTCCCTGTGAAAATAAAGACAAGCTTAGAGTGAGCTCATAATTTCACTAAGAGGGAGAGTTTGGAGAGGAATATTTTAGACAGGGAAAAAAGCACTTTCAAGGACCTTGAAACAGAAAGAAACATGACGAATTTGAAATACTGAATAAAGGTCAACAGGAATGGTGTATACAAACAAAAGGGAATGATAGGAGATGAAGCTGAAAAACAGGAAACAGAAGGGTCCAGATGATCATGCAGAGGCTTTTAGGGCAAATAAAGGATTTTGTCCTCTAACCTAGGAATAACAGAAAATCATTGAAGAGCTTTGAACTAGGAAGGCGATTGTTTTATATTTCCATTTCATATCATCATGTTTTTCTAAAAATATCAACTTATTTACCTGACCAGTTTCCATATGTCCCAGAACTAATCACAGCACTTTTCTCTAGGAACATTGAGCTATATCATGACAAACAAGTCATGGAGAAATCATTGTCAGAAAAAAAAAAAAAGTGTGGCATTCTGAAAGCACAATCTCACAAAAAGGAAGACTGATCAAAAATTCTGCAAACACTTGGAGATTAGGGCATCAATGAATATGTATGAGATCCATTGTCACAGGTACAACTACCAGCAAGGATTTCACAT
This sequence comes from Loxodonta africana, assembly GCF_030014295.1. Classification (NCBI taxonomy): domain Eukaryota; kingdom Metazoa; phylum Chordata; class Mammalia; order Proboscidea; family Elephantidae; genus Loxodonta; species Loxodonta africana. Next base: position 107,944,004 of record NC_087343.1, on the reverse strand, counting down.
TAAGCCTAGTGCAACCATCATGGAATTTTAAATAGGACAAAGAGGGAGACAGAGGTAAGATTTGACATAACCAATAAGCTTTTTAATAAGCAAGCAAATCATTTTCCTAGAACAGCACAAACAAGTAAGAAAAGATTTAAACAGGGAGGAAACAAAGACTCACAATTTTTACCTAAAAATAGAGATGCATGTCTTCTTTACAGAAAGAAGTGATAGACTCAGGCCTCAAGTGTTAAATTGGGACTAGAGACTGCCCTAGTTGAACATTTCTGAATACACCAAGGACATACTTACAAGTCTTGATGAATACTATGTCTTCATCTTGGACTGTTTTCAACTATCTTTTCTTCTGAATTTTAGGGCAAAGAAATACATAGTTTTCCGTTTGACCAGGATTACACCTATATATCCTTCTTATACTTGCTAAGACATGTATCTCCTTCTTGACCATCAAGACTAGAATATATGCCTCTCCTATGGTTCCTGGAGCCCTGGTAGCACAGTGGTTAAGAGCTTGCCTGCTAACCAAAAGTTTGGCAATTCAAATCCACCAGCCGCTCCGTGGTAACCCTATGAGGCAGTTCTACTCTGTTCTGTAGGGTCAATAGGAGTCAGAATCAACTCGATTGCAACTAGTTCTATTGTTCCCTGTCCTTATTCACATTGTGGAAAATACAACAATGTACTCTATTTGCTTACTTCCTAATATTTATCCCCTACAAAACTATGCTTCTTGAGGTCAAGGACTTTGCTTTTACCATAACAGCACAATGACTGATAATATACTAGCACAATGATTGACACATAATATAGTTATAATATGAATTGATCTTTAATTGGATCCTTTTTTATAGACACTGTGATGAAAAATTTTATATGGATTATCTCATTTATTCTTCACAACAGCTCTGTGAATTAGTTACTATAGTAAAACCTGTGCTAGCTGGAATTCATCAGGACTATGTTGTTTTTCTTGGTGTTCCAAGTTTTCTGCCTTTGACAGATTATAGTCTTACATTCTTGTATCACTCTCTACTAGTGGCAAACATCTGATTTTTCCTTCCCTGACAGGTTTCCATTTTACACAGGTTCTAGCTTTCACAGGTTTTACTGTACAGGCTGTCCCAGTATTATGAACAAGTTCTGATCCTAAGTCTGTCTTTAAGTCAAATTTGTACATACTTTGGAACATTTTAGATATGGTTCATATCTAAGGTCAGTAAGTCAAATATTTGTCTTAGTATACAGTTTAACTACAGCAAAGAAATACTTTGAGATACACTAAAACATCTTTAACATAATAATAAAGTAATAATAGTGTTTTGATGTGTGTTGCAAAGTATCACCCATTTGTTGTTACAAATCATTGTACATACCACAGGTTACAGGTAAGACAGACATTCATAACCAGGGGACTGTCTATATATTATCACCGTTTTACATATAGGGAAATTTAGACTTTGAACGAGCATGAAGCTGAAGGCCATGACTAGTGAGTGTTGGAACTGGCATTTGAATTCAAGCAGTTTGACATTAAAGAGATTACTTTTAATCATGATGCCAAACTGCATTCTTTCAGCTTTAGGAAAACTTGAAAATTATATGACATAAATCTGTAACATTTCATTTTGTTTTATGAAAGCTTTAATCATGAAAATGCATTATTTATTCAAAGAAGAGAACTTGATTAGCTCCGAAAAACAATGACTAATGGCATCTGTGTAGACAAAGTAACGAAAGAAAAAATTATTTGCAGAATACAGGTAAAGAAAACAGAGGAACACTAAAAGTAGTTAATTTTTTTTTTGAAGTTTAACTGTGTCATCACTGTACTACAAGTTTAAACATATATTATTTCCCTTACTCTTCCCAAGGAAAGTGTTGATTCAATGGTTATTAAATTGATACTGAGATAGATATAGTAACCAGTCTAAAACAAATGAGCTGTTAAAACATGACATTGAGATTATACCCATGTTTCACTAGCTTCAAAATTCAATAATTATTCCACTATCCCATACCAGTTGAGGAACAATAGTGCATTTATATGCAGAGCTCAAATGAACTAGATAATTTCGAGGCACAAGCAGAATATTAAGCAACAAAAGCACATAGTAACTCTTACTGTGTTTTGGTCAAAAAATTTACATATAATATGAATATATCCATAATCACTGAATTATAAGCTCTATTGATTACAGTGTTAGTCTTAATAAGTATATTTGTAATGCCAGTCACTGGTGTCCAGCCATAGACATAGCAAAAGCCCTGACATTTTTAGCTGACTTAGATTGTAAATATATGAGTTAGTATCTCAGTATTGATACAAGGAACTCTTTTGTTATAACAATGCAATATAAATGTTATATATTTTTTAAATAGATAGATGGTAAATTCCCCAAATGAAAATCATCTTTGTAACTAGGGGGCAAAATAATTTGGATTACTAATCTGTATATCAACACGCAGCCTGAGTCAATAATAAATTCCTCTCTTGTAATGGTCTGTGGAATTGCTACAAGTTTACAGCACTTTTAGAATCCACAATTACCAGGTAATGAAGTCAAACAAACTGGGCCTTTGCATTATTTTGGTATGATATTTTCACAATAATGTAAAAAAAAAAATTAGAGGCTTTTTTGATTAATTTTATTTAATTGGAAATATGAAAATTAGAATTCAGGTTTTTATAAGAAAAACAAAGGTTTTTTTCCTTTAAATGCACTTCCAGCATGTAATTAGAGAATTAAAAATGGAGAGTGAATTATCTTTCTAATGAAAATATCATGGGAAAATATATTGATAATATGTGGACCCAGAGGCATTAAACTGATCATTAACACACAATATATGGTCATGCCTATTCAGATTTTTTGTAACTCATTAGAAGATTCTGCAAGTAATCATTATCTTATGCTTTAAAAAACTTCAGAATCTATTAAAACTATTTACAGTAGAATAACTTTAAGCTTTCTATAGCTTTTGACATTAAGATGTCTTGAATTTATACTTTAGTACATGTTCTATTTACATCTTCAAATTATTTGGTTACTGGTATAATACAAAACATGACTCTAGCCCCTTGTTGGCCAGTGATAAAATAGAAGATTTTTTCCACCCATTGTTGATTTCACAAAGACAATGTATGCTAAGGTTCTGTTCAGACTAAGTATTGTTATCACTCAAATTTAACAAAAATGAAACAGTACCAAAAACTAGGAGCTATTTTTAGGGTAAGCGAGGCCCTTCTAAGAATATAACACCACAATCCTTATTTTTAAAAATAGCTGTCTTAGATATTGAAAGCTCTTTGTGCCTTCTCTTCTAAATACACTCTAAGTGACCAGTGGCCTAAGCCTGATTTATATTAAGGCCCTCCCTCTCAGGTGCAAAAAAAAAAAAAAAATTTTTTTTTTTTTTTTTCTCAGGTGCTTCCACATACCTGGCAGGTAGTGGTAATGCAAGTAAATAAAATGGCCAGGTGTCAGAGAACATCAGGAATGGGGAAGATGCTGGGTGACGGGAACAGACTGAAGAGTTACTGCTTTCATTAAAATAAGTGTACCAGTATTCTATTTCATTCAGTTTTTACCTTTCAAGACACAAAAAAAATTGTCATAACTTGTGATTTACTGAATCTGGAGATTCACATTATCTGTGAACTATCTTGATTTTTTAAATTCTGAAAAGAACAAAAAAGATACTTATACGTCATAATTTGCAGATCTTGGTTTATATTACGTAGGTTACGAAAAGAATAAAACGCTAAGAAACTCATACACATTTCCAAACTGAATCCACAGTTTGTAAACCAGGGACAGAGGGGACATTGGAAGAAAAATAAACAACCATGTTCTCACTTCACCATAGCTTTACTTGGTATTTTAATTGACTCCCTGCAATTAAATCAAAATTCCAAAGATATACAGGACCTAACTTTTTTCTTTAAGAAATGATTCCGTATTAACTCTTGCTAATCTTGTAAAGTTTAGTCATTTTAACACTTTCAGATGAATGTCTGCTCATGCTGTTGAACTCCATGGTGATTTTCTTCCTGTACTGTGTCATCCTTTTGGGACAATTGCAAAAGGCAACAGCCTATGAGGGAACTCATAAGTTGCTAGGTGCCGCTGGGTCAGTTCCAACTCATAGCAACCTTATGTACAACAGGACTAAACACTGCACAGACCTGCACCATCCTCACGATCACTGTTATGCTTGAGCCCATTGTTGCAGCCACTGTGTCAAACCATCTCCTTGAGGGCCTTCCTCTTTTTCACTGACACTCTACTTTACCAAATGTGATGTTCTTCTCCAGGGACTAATCCCTCCTGATAACATGTGCTAAGCATGTAAGATGTAGTCTTGCCATCCTTGCTTCTAAGGATCATTCTGGTTGTACTTCTTCCAAGACAGGTTCGTTCATTCTTTTGGCAGTCCAATATTCTTCACCAACACAACAATTCAAAGTTGTCAACTCTTCTTTGGCCTTTCTTACTCATTATCCAACTTTCACTTGTATATGTGATGATTGAAAATATCATGGTTTGGGCCAGGTTCACCTTAGTCTCCAAGGTGACATCTTTGCTTTTCAACACTTGAAAGAGGTCCTTTACAGAAGATTTTCTTAATGCAATGTCTTTTGACTTATTGTTGTTGTTAGGTGCCTTCAAGCAGATTCTGATTCATAGCATATAATCCTGTAATAAACCAACCAAACCAAACCCATTGCCATCGAGTCAATTCCGACTCATGGAGACCCTATAGACAGAGTAGAACTGCCCCACAGAGTTTCCAAGGAGTGCCTGGTGTATTTGAACTGCCAACCTTTTGGTTAGCAGCTGTAGTACTTAACCACTACACCACCAGGGTTTCACCTATAATAAAAAGAATGAAAATTTATTACAGTGCTCCAAAGCAACACTTACTAGTAGAGGAAACTACCAAATGCAACTGATTAACCATTATTCTATGGGCCCAAAATATTTTTCCATAAACTTATTATTAAAGAAAATTATTATATACCTTTTTTTTCCAGAACTATAAAAACTCTAATATACATGAATGTTGAGAATTTTTTCTAATGAATCTGAGTATAAGAAACATATATAGTACCAAAAATATCACCATTATCCATGTTTAATACTAAAATGTCATCTTTATTGATAATGCATTGATGACTGTGAGAACAGTGCATGCTTTGTGATTTCTAAAAGGTCACTTGAACCTGGCTTTGGCCTACTATTTAGCTGTCACGGTGATGTGTTAAAATGGTGTAGGGCCATAGCAACTGTAGCAACTGACAGACTTGAAATTTTAAAAACACATTTTAAGCTTTATATTCAAGAGGATTTTATTTTACAAATTTGGCAGTAATTGGCTATTGTTTGGAATGAAATGTTAGTGTACCAATTTATTAGAACTATATTCCAGTGCAGTACACTTCATGTTATTAAAAGATGAAACGATGTTTTTGTCAAACAATAAAAATCTTTACTTTTCAGTTTCTTTCCTTGTCTTGACAAATGATTGAATGCTTTTGTGGGTATTTGATAATGATGTAGTACTATCGACTTCTGAAACACATCCTACCTTTGGGATCATAAAACAAGCACACAATTCACACAATTTGAAGATGCCTTGGATATTAAATTGCACATTTTTTTTACTGGTCAGATATAAAGTGATACAAAGTTATCCTGCTAAAGCATACATTTTTTTAAAATCTGGCTTTATATCACTGTTTCAAAGCACAATCCCTGCAGCTTCAGAAAACAGCAATCACAGGACCTACGAGAGTAATCTCAAAAGGTTTTACTCCTGCATCATCATTAAACTCTCTGAGCACGCTCACATACACACACATAAATTATATATATAATTATATATATATATTTACTAATAATCAATAAAATGGATATTATAAAGCCATACATAAAAATTGAAATTAAAATTAATATGCTTAACATAAGCTTCTTAATTTAATTATGGTAAAAAAAACCTTTTTTACTCTTACTATGTGATTAGATATGATGGTATACATTCACCATTATTTTTGTGAATATTGTTTGATACTTTGTGGCAAAACAGTTTAAAGGTTTAGGTCCAAATTTAGTTAATTTCTATACTTGGTCTTCATGCCAGTCATAACAACAACAAAAATCAGTTCACAAAGATAGCATAAATCCTAATGGGAGGAATTTATCCTTGGTTGTGCATACTAAATCATGGAACTAATTTTTCATTTCAATCCTCCAACTATTCAAAAATTTTTGTCAGAATTTGGCTAGTACTTTTCTTTTGATTTTAAATTGTCATGCTTGCAACCTAGTTGTTGTTGGGCACTGTTGAGTCAGTTCCAACTCATAGTGACACTATGTACAAAAGAAGGAAACACTGCCTGTTCCTGTACCATTCTCACCATCATTGCTATGCTTGAACCCATTGTTGCAGCCACTGTGTTGATCCATCTCATACAAGGTCTTTCTCTTTTTCCCTGATTCTCTGCTTTACCAAGCATGATCTCCTTCTCCAGGGACTGATCTCTCCCAATAACATGTCCAAAGTATATGAGATGTAGTCTCGCCATCCTTGCTTCTAAGGAGCATTCTGGTTGTACTTCTTCCAAGACAGATTTGTTCCTTCTTTTGGCAGTCCACGATATATTCAATATTCTTCACCAACACCACAAATCAAAGGCATAAATTCTTCTTAGTCTTTCTTATTTATCATCTAGCTTTCGCATGCATATGAGGCAATTGAAAACACCATGGCTTGGGCGAGGCACAACTTAGTCTTCAAGGTGACATCTTTGCTTTTCAATGCTTTAAAGAGGTCCTTTGCAGGAGATTTGCCCAATGCAATGTGTTTTTGATTTCCTGACTGTTGCTTGCATGGGTGTTGATGTGAATCCAAATAAAATGAAATCCTTGACAACTTCATCTTTTCTCCATTTATCATGATATGGTTTTTAGTCCAGTTGTGAGGATTTTTGTTTTCTTTATGTTAAGGTATAATCCATACTGAAGTCTCTGGTCTTTGATCTTCATCAGTAAGTGCTTCAAGTCCTCTTCACCTTCAGCAAGCAAGGTTGTGTCATCTGTATATCACAGGTTGTTAATGGGTCTTCCTCCAATCCTGATGCCCATTCTTCTTCATATAGTCCAGCTTCTCAGATTATTTGCTCAGCATACAGATTGAATAAGTATGGTGAAAAGATTCAACCCTGACACACACCTTTCCTGACTTTAAACCACACAATATCACCTTGTTCTGTTGGAACGACTACCTCTTGATCTATATACAGGTTCCTCTTTTTTTTTTTTTCATGAGTACAATTTAGTGTTCTGGAATTCCCATTCTTTGCAACGTTATCCATAATTTGTTATGATCCACATAGTTGAATGCCTTTGCATAGTCAATAAAACACAAATAAACATCTTTCAGGTATTCTCTGCTTTCAGCCAAGGTTCGTCTGACAATCAATAATGATATTCCTGGCTCCACAACAAACTAAAAGACATGTGGGGGAGTACAAATTCTATGTGAATTATAAATATTTTCCTTTGCTTAAATGAAAGTTATTGGCCTATATAATGACGACTCTGGTATTTTGCAGTAATGATCCCTTTATACTAGACACAATTTAACTTATTGTTCATCGTAATAAACAGAAGATTAAATATTGCATATAATTGAATTTAAATAAATTGCTCTTTATCTGACTTTCATTAGGCTAGTTTAAGTGGCTTTATTAATAAAGACAATTTATAATACTAGTTAAGGATGAATGTGTGTAACCTAATTCTTCACTATGAATATTTAACCAATGCATTAATTGAATATTTTGATTTAATAATAAAGATAATTCAGGGAAATCTATAATTATCTTATAAATATTCAGATAATAAAAATTAAAATAAGATGATTTTAAGTGCTTTCTTTAAAAAAACAATATATCATTGAGTGGCCCTGTGAGGGATTTTCACATTAAGAAGTATATTTAATTATCAATACAGAGAAATAAGAGAAAGCAAATGAGTAGAAAATGATAACAGGAAAACCTACAGATCCATGAAAATCTCTGGAAAGAATGGGCAGAGGTGGAGCAGCGGGATTAGGAATTAACAGTTTTTTCATTACTGATTCTGCTTAACCTTAAGTGGTTTAGAAGGGGAGGAGAAACCATTTTATTATTTAAAAAAAGTTATAAAGAATTTAACTCTGAAATTTTTAAGTGGGTTCTGAATAGTACAATTCAATCCTGAACAGTTTATCAATTCTCTTAGCATGAAATCTTTAACTGATTCTTAAAAAATTGAATTGAATGTCTTGATATTGTGAATTTCTAATAAAGTGGGGAAAAACAAGTTGAGATGAACTGAAACATCCCGTTCAATGACAGATATTAAATATATTATCTTAATGAATTGGTGGAAATACATCTAACTAGCCACAGATTAGTTACTAACAATACCTTTAAAAATGTAAAAGTTAATAGAATAAGGTAGATGAAAGGTTAGTTTTTCTCAGAGTTATGATAATGACAGCAAAAAAGTTTTGTGTTTAAGCAGAATAATTATTCTGTATAAAGTATCCACTGGGTCTATCTAAACCCTTTTTTACTGTGTCTTAAATGAAAATTTACAATTCAATGCAGTCTCTCATAAAAAACTTACACACCTTGCTATGTAACCCTAGCTGCACTCCCCCTAATGTGAGAGCACCCTCCTCTCCTCCACCCTGTATTCCTCTTGTCTATTCAACAGCTCCTGTTTCCCTCTGCCTTCTCATCAAACCTCCAGGCAGGATTCAACCACATAGTCTCACGCGTCTACTTGAGCCAAGAAGCTCACTCCTCACCAGTATTAATTTCTGTCTTACAGTCCAGCCCAGTCCCTGTCTGAAGAGTTGGCTTTGGGAATGGTTCCAGTCTTGGGCTAACAGGTGGTACAGGGGCCATGACCCTTGTGGTTCCTCCAGTCTCGGTCACACCGTTAAGTCTGGTCTTTTTATGAGAACTTGAGGTCTGCCTCCCACAGTTCTCCTGGTCCATCAGGGATTCACTCTTGTGTTCCCTGTCAGGGCAGTCATTGGTGGTAGCAGGGCACCATCTAGCTCTTACCATCTCAGGCTGATGGAGCCTCTGGCTTATGTGGCCCTTTCTATCTCTTGGGGCTCATATTTACCTTGAGTCTTTGGTGTTCTTAATTCTCCTTTGCTCCAGGTGGGTTGAGACCAATTGATGCATCTTAGATGACCACTTGCTAGCTTTTAAGACCCCAGACGCCACTCACCAAAGTGGGAAGCAGAACATTTTCTTAATACATTTTGTTATGCCAATTAACCTTAATGTCCCTGAAACCATGTTCCCCAGACACCTGACCCTGCTACCCTGGCTTTCAAAGTGTTTGGTTGTATTCAGGAAACTTCTTAGATTTTGGTTTAGCCCAGTTTTGCTGGCCACTGCTATATTGTGTTTTATCCTTCCCTTCACTTAAAACAGTTCTTGTCTACTATCTAATTATTGAATACCCCTCTCCCTCCCTCTTCACTCTAGTAACCATCAAAGAACATTTTCGTCTGTCTTTAAATGTTTTTAAACCTTTTCTTGAGTTCTTATAATAGTGGTATCATACAATATTTGTCCTTTTGCAACTGACTATTTTCACTCAGCATAATGCCTTCCAGATTTCTCCATGTTATGTTTCACAGATTAGTCTTTGTTCTTTATCTTTGCCTGGTATTCTGTTATGTGAATATACCATACTTTATCCATTCATCCATTGATGGGCAGCTGGGTTGCTTCTACCTTTCTGCTATTGCAAACAGTGCTGCAATGTACATGGGTGTGCATATATCTCTTCCTGTGAGGCCTCTTATTTCTCTAGGATAAATTCCAAGGAGTGGGATTGCTGGATCATATGGTAGTTTTATTTCTAGCTTTTTAAGGAAGCACCAAATCGATTTCCAAAGTGGTTGTACCATTCTACATTCCCACCAGCATTGTACAAGTGTTCCAGTCTCTCCACAACTCTACAACATTTATTATTTTGTGTATTTTGAATTAATGCCAGCCTTGTTGGGGTGAAAGGGTATCTCATTGTAGTTTTGATTTGTATTTCTGTAATGTCTAATGATCATGAGCATTTCCTCATGTTTCTGTTAGCCACCTGAATGTCTTCTTTGGTGAGGTGCCTGTTCATATCCTTTGCCCATTTTTTAATTGGGTTATTTGTCTTTTTGTTGCTGAGTTTTTGCAGTATAGTGTAGATCAGATGCTAATCAGAATTGTTGTAGACAAAAATTTTTCCTAGTCTGTAGGTAGTCTTCTCACTCTTTTGGTAAAGTCTTTTGATGAGCATAAGTGTTTGATTTTTCAGAGCTCCTAGTTATCTAGTTTCTCTTCTGGTGTCAGTGCATTGTTAGTAATGTTCTATATACTGTTTATGCCATGTATTAGGGCTCCTAGAGTTATCCCTATTTTTTATTCCATGATCTTTATCGTTTTAGATTTTATATTTAGGGCTTTGACCTATTTTTAGCTAGTATTTGTGCATGGTGTGAGGTATGGGTCTTGTTTCATTTTTTTGCAAGTGAATAACCAGTTATGCCAGCACAATTTGTTAAAGAGACTGTCTTTTCCCCATTTAAAAGACTTTGGGACTTTGTCGAATATCAGTTGTTCATATGTGGATGTATTTGTGTCTGGATTCTCAATTCTGCTCCTCTGGTCTATGTTTCTGTTGTTGTACTAGGACCAGGCTCTTTTGACTACTGTGGCAGTATAATAGGTTCTGAAATCAGGTGGTGTGAGGCCTCCCACTTTGTTCTTCTTTTTCACTAATGGTTTACTTATCTGGAGCCTCTTCCCCTTCCATTTGAAGATGAGTTTTTATCATGAATAAGTGTTGGACTTTTTTGCATCAGTTGATAATATCATGTGGTTCCTGTCTTTTGTTTATATGATGGATTACATTGACTGTTTTTCTAATGTTCAACCATCCCTGCATACCTGTTATGACTCCCACTTGGTCATGGTGAATTATTTTTTGATATGTTGTTGAACTCTATTGGCTAGAATTTTGCTGAGAATTTTTGCGTGTAAGTTTATGAGGGATTTAAGTCTGTAATTTTCTTTTGTGGTGTCTTTGGGTATCAGGGATATGCTGGCTTCATAGAGTGAGTTTGGGAGTAGTCCATCCTTTTCAATGCTCTGAAATACCTTTAGTAGCAGTGGTGTTAACTCTTCTCTGACAGTTTGGTAGAGTTTCCAGTGAAGCTCTCAGGGCCAGGGCTTTTTATTTGTTGGGAGTTATTTGATCACCTTTTCAATCTCTTCTTTTTTTATGGGTTTATTTAGATGCTCTACCTCTGTTTGAGTTAAAGTATATAGTTTGTTTCTAGAAATGTATCCATTTTTCTAGAGGGTTTTAAAATTTGTTAGAATACAATTTTTCATAGTAACCTGATATGGTTCTTTTAATTTCACCTGGGTCTGTTGTAATATCACTCATCTCATTTCTTATTCTGATTATTTGCTTCCTCTCCTGCTTTTCTTTTGTCAGTGTCAACAAAGATTTATCAGTTTTGTTGACCTTTTCAAAGAACCAGCTTTTGGTCTTATTAACTCTTTCAAGTGTTTTTCTGTTTTATAAAAAAAAAATTTTTTTTTTCATTTAATTCTGCTCTAACTTGTATTATTTACTTTCTTCTGATGCCTGATGGTTTCTTCTGTTGCTCTCTTTCTATTTGTTCAAGATGCAGGGATAATTCTTTGATTTTGGCCCTTACTTCCTTTTGGCTGTGTTCATTGATTGCTATAAATGACCTCTTGGCACTGCTTTAGCTGTGTCCCAAAGTTTCTGGTAGGAAGTGTTTTCATTCTCATTGGATTTTATGAATTTCTTTATTCTATCCTTAATTTCTTCTACAATCTAGTAGTTTTTGAGCAAGGTGTTGTTCAGGTTCCATATGTTTGATTTTTTTTATCCTTTTTTTTTTTTCTGTTATTGATTTCTAATTTTATGGCTTTATGGGCAGAAGAAATGCTTTGTAATACTTTGATGTTTTGGATTCTGTTAAGGCTTGCCTTATGACCTAATACGTGGTCTATTCTGGAGAATGTTTCATGTGCTTTGGAAAAGAAGGTGTACTTGTCGGCCGTTGGGTGGAGTGTTCTGTATACGTCTATAAGGTCAAGTTGGTTTATTGTGTCATTTAGATCTTCTGTGTCCTTATTGAGCTTCTTTCTGAATGTTTTGTCCTTCACTGAAATTGGTGTGTTGAAATCTCCTACTAATATTGTGAAGCTGTCTATCTCTCTTTTCAATGCTGTTAGAGTTTGTTTTATGTATCTTGAAGCCCTGTCGTTGGATGTAGAAATATTTATTACGGCTATATCCTCCTGGTATATTGTCCCTTTAATCATTATATAGTGTCCTTCCTTATCCTTTGTGGTGGATTTAACTTTAAAGCCTATTTTGTCAGAAATTAATATTGCCACCCCTGCTCTGTTTTGATTGCTGTTTGCTAGATATATATATTTTTCCACCCTTTGAATTTTAGTTTGTTTGTGTCTTTAAAGTCTCAGGTGTGTTTCTTGTAGGCAGCATATAGATGGATAGTGTTTTTTTTTTTTTTTTTTAATCCATTCTGTCACTCCCTGTCTCTTTAGTCATGCATTCAGTCCATTTACATTCAAGGTAATTATGAGTAGGTATGTCACCAGATGGCTAGTGCTGTTACCAGGTATATGAGCCCAGGTCCATTCATTTTCCTGGCATGTGTTCAGGTCCGGTGTCCAGGTAGTCGGTCATTAAGTGTATGCTGCAGGCGCTCACCTACAGCCTTAGAGGAGCAGGGGTGATTGGTGTAGCAACAGGTATTTGGCTGTGACAGGGGATCACTCTCTGAGAAAGGCAGAGCTGGCAATTGTCCCCCAAGTGCCTGTGAGGAAAGTGCGTCCTTGTTCCTTAGACCACACAGGTGGGTGGGTTTTGCAGCTGGATCATTGGCACCCAATGATTTTGGCTGTAAGGACTGGGAGGCACCACTTATTTTTGGACATGGGTGGTTAGGTGGTGTGTGTGGAGCCACCAATCCTAAGGCCTCTGACATGGGTAGGTGAATACCCTGCTTAATACACAGAGAGGTGTCAAACATCAAACACCCTCCTCTTCACCACACAGCTGAAAAGGTTGAAGTCAGACCTCAGGAACATATACCACTGCACTGTGCCAAAAAGGGCCTAAGCTGTTTGAAATGTGCCCATATAAGTCCATGCAGGGGTGAAGGGCATTCAAAGTCCATGGACCACTTGTGTCCTGAATTCCCAGCTTAGGGAAGTCAGCAAATTATTTTTTCCCCATTTGTTAATTTGTTCCATCTCCAAGGCCAGGAGAATGGATCAGGACATGCAGCAGGACCTATCTGAGGCCCAGGGAAAGCAACCACCACTGAAGCCAGCTCAGGAGCTGGAGCAGAGGGAGTAGGGATCACATAAATGGGAGAGAGTTCTTTAGAAAAGGCTGCTTTTTTATCCGTGTGGTAAACTAGACACAAGTATTATCTTTTGCCGTGAGTGTTATTCTTCCCTGATTCCGGAGATATGAGTAGACTTTGTGCCACTCTCTAGCATTGTGGAAAACAAGTCCTGAATGCTCCCACCAGCCCCACCATGGTCACACCAGGGGCTCAGGCCTGTGGGGTACCAGTTCCTGCTGAGTCCGGTCCAGCTACACTTTGCTTCTGAAACACCTCTCCCTTCACCTACCACTCAAGTCCAATTTTTTTTAACTTTGCCTTTGATGCTAATGGCTCCTAGCTTGTCATATATACAATTGACTCACTTGTTTTTTCAGGTCTTTGTTGTCAGAGGGACCACTGGAAGCATCTGTCTACTCCCCCATCTTAGCCCAACCTCTCTAAACTCTTTCTGAAATCCATTACTTTTGAATTCGTTTTTAAGTATTGTTTGTTTATATTTGGTTATTCTCATTTTGATATTTCAATTAATCTCTATTATTCCCTTTGCTATTTAAGATATTAGAAATCACAAATTTACTTTAGAGAATTGTTTTCCATATGTTTGCACAAAACTGAGAATATATTACAGGGTCTTGCTTAATGTTAATTTAAGAAAATCTTATTGTTGATCATTTTTAATTTTTCTCATATAAAATAACCAAATTATTTGAAAGTGTTTCTTCTTATGAAAATCCCATCTCAATAAGCTGCTTCCAATTATTAGAAGCCATTAAAATTAATACTTTTATCCTTTAGTTCATAACATTATCTTTCTGTTAGCTACTTTTTATTGTTGCTGTGTAAGATTCAAGTATTATTTTCCTAAATTTTCTTTGTCAGAAATTCTCTTTATACAGTTAATCTCATTTTTATCACTAATTTACAAGTACAGAGAAACTATAAAACATTGCAGTATTTACCTTGCTTTTTTTCTTCACAACTTACTTTATAAAAAAAAAAAATTTTTTTTTTTTTATTAGAAAAACATTTTAGATACTTTGTTAGAAACTACTAAGGTTTCATAACTTGGGTTTTATGGATAGAATTCAAAGATATTTAAACTTGTATGAGAAAAATATTATATCTTTATTTTTGCCAAACTTTAATTGAAATGTAGCATTTAATTATGAACATAGACAACAAATCATGTTAATATTAGTAGTACCTATGTCTTTCATAATCACATTAAGGTTGTGGGATATATATTGGAATATTATTTATGGTCACCATATTTGCACAATTAGTCACCTAATTGCAGTCTTCCTGTCTTTACGTAGTGGTGCAATGTCCGATGCAGTTGGGCAACCACTGAACAATTCTTCATACAGATCGTCTTTGAAAGACTGAAGTTTCAGGTTCTTACATTAAAGATCCAGACACCTAAGTTTCTTTCCTCTGTTCCATATCTTCCTTTGTTTGTTAATTAATATGTGGTAAAAAGTGAGTAAATGTTTTTGCTTATCAAAATTTTAAGACTGGGTAATTCAAATAAGAATTCTATACATGCTGAAGAAATATTGTAACAGGTATGACTGGTATAAGTGTAAACTGGAAAGTTGAAATCTGTCTAATTGCTGAGAAAACTATTCAATATTATTTTTTGAAATAACTGTTTTATTGTTACCTTATTTAAATAAAACTTTATTACTAATATATTTACCGTGATATTATTTACAATGTTTTAACTTCTGAGGATTATTTCCTTTATATTTCTCCATGACTACTTTTTTTGTATCATTGAGTTATGAAATAAAGGAAATCACATACAGTATATTGTACAAACAGTGTCTGTATAGTATAATTCTATGAAAATATTATACATTTAAAAAATAACCATGCAGAGAGGGAGGGCCAAGATGCTGGATTAGTCAGAAGCTTCTGGTGGTCCCTCTTACAACAAAGACCTGGCCCTGACGGCTTCAGAGAAGAGTTAACACCACTACTGCTAAAGGTATTTCAGAGCATAGAAAAGGATGGAATATTCCCAAACTCATTCTATGAAGCCAGCATATCCCTGATACCAAAACCAGGTAAAGATACTACAAAAAAAGAAAATTACAGATCCATATCCCTCATGAACATAAACACAAAAATCCTCAACAAAATTGTAGCCAATATAATTCAATAACATATTAAAAAATAATTTACCATGACCAAGTAGGATTCATACCAGCTATGCAGGGATGGTTTAACATTAGAAAAACAATCAGAACACTCCATCACATAAATAAAACAAAAGATAAGAACCACATGATCTTATCAATTGATGCAGAAAAGGCATTTAACAAAGTTCAGCACCAATTCATGATAAAAACTCTCAGCAAAATGGGAATAAAAGGGAAATTCCTCAAGATAATAAAGGGTATTTAAACAAAGCCAATAGCCAGCATCATCCTAAATGGAGAGAGTCCGAAAGCATTCCCCCTGAGATCGGGAACCAGACAAGGATCTCCTTTATCACCACTCTTATTCAACATCTTGCTGGAGTTCCTAGCAAGAGAAATTAGGCTAGATAAAGAAATAAAGGGCATCCAAATTGGTAAGGAAAAAGTAAGAGTAACTCTATTTGCAGACAACATGATCTTATACACAGAAAACCCTAAAGAATCCTCAAGAAAACTGAAACTAATAGAAGAGTTCAACAGATAATCAGGATACAAAATAAACATACAAAAATCAGATGGGTTCATCCATACCAACAAAAAGAACGTTGAAGAGGAAATCACTAAATCAATACCATTTACAACAGCTCCCAAGAAGATAAAATACTTAGGAATAAATCTAACCAGAGATGTAGAAGACCTATACAAAGAAAACTACAAGACACTACTGCAAGAAACCAAAGGAGACCTACATAAGTGGAAAAATACACCTTGCTCATGGATGAGAAGACTCAATATTGTGAAAATGTCAGTTCTACCCCAAATGATTTACAGATACAATGCCATTCCAATCAAATTCCAAAGGCATTTTTTAATGAGGTGGAAAAACAAATCACCAACTTCATATGAAAAGGGAAGAAGCCCTGAATAACTAAAGCATTACTGAAAAAATGAACAAAGTGGGAGGCCTCACTCAATCTGATTTTAGAAACTATTTTACTGCCACAATAGTCAAAACAGACTGTACCGTTACAACAACAGATACATAGACCAGTGGAACAGAATTGAGAATCCAGACATAAATCCATCCGCCTAAATTTTTTTTTTTTTTTATGAGCAGCTGATATTTGACAAAGGCCCAAAGTCAGTTAAATGGGGAAAAGAAGGTCTCTTTAACAAATGGTGCCAGCATAACTGGATATCCATCTGCAAAAAAATGAGAGGACCCATACCTCACGCCACGCACAAAAACTAATTTAAAATAGATCAAAGCCCTAAATATAAAATCTAAAATGATAAAAAATATAGAAAAAAATAGGGACAAATCTAGGAGCCCTAATACATGGCATAAACAGTATAAAAAACATTACTAACAATGTACAAACACCAGAAGAGAAACTGGATAACTTGGAGCTCCTAAAAATCAAACACACTCATCCAAAGACTTCACCAAAGGAGTAAAAAGACAACCTACAGACTGGGAAAAAAATTTTTGGCTATGAAAAATCCAATCAGTGTCCAATCTCTTAAATCTCTAAGATACTGCAAAACCAAACAATAAAAAGACAAATAACTCAGTTAAAAAATGGGCAATGGGTATGAGCAAACACTTCACCAAAGAAGACATTCATGCAGCTAACAGATACACGAGGAAATGCTCATGATCATTAGCCATTAGAGAAACAAAAATCAGAACTACAATGAGATACCATCTCACCCCAAAAAGACTGGTGTTAATCCACAAAATAATAAACATTGTAGAGCTTGTAGAGAGACTGGAACACTTTTACACTGCTGGTGGGAATGCAAAACAGTACAATCACTTTGGAAATCAATTTGGCACTTCCTTAAAAAGTACCTTAGAACTACTATATGATCCAGCAATCCTACTCTTTAGAATATATCCAAGAGAAACAAGAGCCTTTACACGAACAGATGTATGCACACTCATGTTCATTGCAGCACTGTTTACAATAGCAAAAAGATGGAAGCAACCAAGGTGCTCATCAATGGATGAATGGATAAGCAAATTATGGTATATTCACACAACAGAATACTAGGCAAAGATATAAAGAGCAACGGTGAATCTGTGAAATATCTCATAACATGAATGAATCTTGAAGGCTTTATGCTAAATGCAATTAGCTAGTCACAAAAGGACAAATATTGCATGAGACCACTGTTAAAAGGACTCAGGACAAGGTTTAAACACAGAAGAAAACATTCTTTGATGTTTACTAGGGTGGAGAGGGAGGGAGAGAGGTATTTTCTAATTAGATTGTAGACAAGAATTATTTTAGGTGAAGGGAAGGACAGCACACAATACAGGGGAAGTCAGCACAACTGGACTAAACCAAAAGCTAAGAAGTTTCCTGAATACAACCAAACCCTTCCAGGGATAGAGTAGCAGGGGCGGGTTCTGGGGACCATGGTTTCAGGGGAAAACTAGGTCAATTGGTGAAACAAGGTTTATTAAGAAAATGTTCTGCATCCCACTTTGGTGAGTGGTGTGCAGGGCCTTAAAAAGCTAGGAAGCGGCCATCAAAGATGTGTCAATTAGTCTCAACCCATCTGGAGCAAAGGAGAATGAAGAACACCAAAGGCACAAAAAAAAATATGAGCTCAAGGGACAGAAAGGGCCACATAAGCCAGAGACTCCATCAGCCTGAGAGTCGAAGAACTAGATGGTACCTGGCTATCACCAATGACTGCCCTGACTGGGAACACAAATGAGAAGCCCTGATGGAGCAGGATAAAAGTGGGATTCAGACCTCAAATTCTAGTAAAAAAAGACCAGACTTAATGGTCTGAATGAGACTGGAGGGACCCCAGAGTTCATGGCTCCCAGACTCTCTGTTAGACCCAAATAAAACCATACCCAAAGGTAACTCTTCAGTCAAAGATTAGACTGGAGTATAAGACATAAAATGATACTGGTGAGAACGGTGCTTCTTAACTGAAGTAAACACACAAGAGTATGTGGGGAGCTCCTGTCTGAAGGCAAGATGAGAAGCCAAAGAGGGACAGGAGTTGATTGAATGAACAGAGGGAATACAAGGTGGAGAGGAGTAGTGAGCTGTCACGCTAGGGGGCGAGTAGCTAGGGCTACAAAGCAAGGTGTCTATAAGTTTTTGTATGAGAAACTGACATGAATTGTAAACTTTCACTTAATGCACAATTTAAAAAAAAACATGCAAAAGACTCTATAAGGGATGTAACAAATTAAATCATTATTTCTAGGAAGGCCATAGAGCATATTTCTCTTTCACATTCTTCCACCCTCACTAAATAATTTCATTTATCTTGAGCCTTACTTGGTTTTTATCAATGCTACAAGATTTTGGAAAACTGGTGACATAGTGGTTAAGAGCTAAGGCTGCTAACCAAAAGGTCGGCAGTTCAAATCCACCAGGTGCTCCTTAGAAATCATATGGGGCAGTTCTACTCTGTACTATGGAGTTGTTAAGAGTCAGAATTGATTGAATGGCTATGTGTTTTTTTTTTTTTTAAATGTAACTAAATGAGGGCCTGCTAATCTAAATATCACCTAGCTTCATACGACACAACTTCAGTTTTATGGAGGCAAGAGTAATGAGAAAATGCATTGGAATGATGAAAGTATTTGAGACAATACTACTACTAAAAAATGGATTGATAATCTGGATGAGTTAATTTTTTCAGTCTTGATGCAATGTGGCTAATACAATAAATCATCAAAATCTGAGAGAATATGGTACAGTGATAAATGATAATATGTTGGGAATTTTAAAAGACACAAGAATAACAAGTTTTCCGCAAAGTTCAGGCTTTAAAAATGTACTAGTTTTATAGGGTATTGTTAAATATATGGAACTATTATTCTGATTTATTGACTATGCAAAGGCATTCAACTGTGTGGATCACAACAGACTATGGATAACACTGCGAAGAATGGGAATTCCAGAAAACTTAATTGTGTTCATGAGGAACCTTTACATAGATCAAGAGGCAGTTCTTCAGATAGAACAAGGGGATACTGATTGGTTTAAAGTCAGGAAAGGTGTGCATCAGGGTTGTATTCTTTCATCATACCTATTTAATCTGTATGCTGAACAAATAATACTAGAAGCTGGACTATATGAAGAAGAACGGGGCATCAGGATTTGGGGAAGACTCATTAACAACCTGCGTTATGCAGATGACACAACCTTGCTTGCTGAAAGTGAAGAGGACTTGAAGCCCTTACTAATGAAGATCAAAGACCACAGCCTTCAGTATGGATTGCACCTCAACATAAAGAAAACAAAAATCCTCACAACTGGACCAATGAGCAACATCATGATAAAAGGAGAAAAGATTGAAGTTGTCAAGGATTTCATTTTACTTGGATCCACAATCAACAGCCATGGAAGCAGCAGTCGAGAAATCAAAAGACTCATTGCATTGGGCAAATCTGCTGCAAAGGACCTCTTCAAAGTGTTGAAGAGCAAAGATGTCACCCTGAAGACTAAGGTGTGCCTGACCCAAGCCATGGTATTTTCAATCACATCACAGGCATGTGAAAGCTGGACAATGAATAAGGAAGACTGAAGAAGAATTGATGCCTTTGAATTGTGGTGTTGGCGAAGAATATTGAATATACCATGGACTGCCAAAAGAACGAACAAATCTGTCTTGGAAGAAGTGCGGCCAGAATGCTCCTTAAAGGCAAGGATGGCGAGACTGTGTCGTACATACTTTGGACATGTTGTCAGGAGGGATCAGTCCTTGGAGAAGGACATCATGCTTGGCAGAGTACCGGGTCAGTGGCAAAGAGGAAGGCCCTCAAAGAGGTGGATTGACACAGTAGCTGCAACAATGAGCTCGAGCATAACAACGATTGTAAAGATGGCTCAGGAGAGGGCAGTATTTCTTTCAGTTGTGCATAGGGTCGCTATGAGTTGGAACCAACTCAACGGCACCTAACAACAACAACAACATTATTCTGATATAAGGGCTTGCTATTTACATTAAGACAGCTCCTTAAGAGTAAGAAGCATAAGGGTTGACACCTAATAACCATTCATCAAGTTCTAATGTGACTATCATTTAAACAGCCTTAACATTTTGGAACATGGAGCTTAATGATTCAATTATTTTCAATTACCCAAGCTTGTCAAGCAACCATTCAAACATGTAGGAAGTTACTTCATCACTAAAAATTTACCCAGCTTGAGTTAAAAGTAAAAAAGTTAATTTGTTCAGGTGTTAAGTAAGTTAACATTGTACAATGCATATGCAAATACTGAACAGAGTCTAGCTTTTATTGCTATTTGGCATATTTGATAGTGCACTAGTGGATCAGTCACCATAATGAAAGACTAATGGTTTCAAAATATTATCAAGAGATAAAAGGCCTTTGGTATAATGAAAATGAAAGCTAGACCTGAAATCAGAAGAGCTGAGTTCTAGACTTAACTCTGTTTATCTGTGTGACAAGGACAAGATTGTTTACCTCTCTGAATTTTGGTTTACTCAAAATAGAAGGATTAGAAAACAAATGTGCTGCTTATTTCTTAGGTCAAGGTCATCTTTAATAATCTGATAAAAATTATAGACCATCTACCTAAACACACCTATACAGACACACAATTTTTGCCTAGAATTTTAGGTAATTTTTTTAAGGGCATACAGAAGATAATTATCATGAGTTTCAGGTTAAATATGTGTGTGTGTGTGTATATATACATGTACATATATATAAGAAATAAATTACTTGTAAGATCTCTTCCAGTTAGAAACTCATAATTCTGCTTTTCAAATTCTAGTGTACGTTTATTAATGACAACTCATAGACAAGTTCAGATACGTCATACCCAGGAGTGACCTGAATACATTCCATGTATAGGAATCAGTGGGGGGAGAAAAAAAAAAAAAAGCTGCATCTAGTTGATTTTGACTCACAGTGACCCTATAGGACAGAGTAGAACTGCCCCATAGGGTTTCCAAGGAACAGCTGGTGTATTCTAACTCTCAACCTTTTGGTTAGCAGTTGAGCTCTTAACCACTGCATTACCAGTCTTTAATTACTGACTTTATGTGCTGTGTTTTGAAAATCCCATCACTAGAGCTACTAATGCTTGGACTTTTCTCTCAGGACCCAAGAATAATGAGCAATCCTTAAAAGAGTAAGTCAACTAGTCAGTTACAGAAAGGATGTAGGTCGGCTTCCATTAACAAAATATCAGTATGAAAAGTGTTTGGTAGAATCTAGAGTTGTTGAGAGTCATTGAAAGTTCAACATATGTCTTCATGTGTTAGGTTTTTAAAGAAATCAGTTTGTGATGATTTTAATGACTTTACATAGAAGAGCAACAATTAGAATCTAATATAATAATCTTTAAACCCCCATGAATATCAGCTATTTTTGAACATGATAGTTACTAGAATGTAGAATATTTCTCTAACTATAATTGTTTGTTGTTGTGGTGTTCCACGGCACCTGTGGAGTTGATTCCAACTCGTAGCTACCCTAAAGGACAGAGTCGAAGTGCCCTGTTCAGTATCCTAGGCTGTAATCTTTATGGGAGCAGATTGCCGGGTCTCGTCTCTCACAGAGTATCTGGCGAGTTCCAATCTTTTAGGTTAGCAGCAGAACACTTAACCATTGTGTCACCAGGGCTCATTCTAATTACAGTAGTCACGAACTTTTATTCCTATTATGTGTTCTCACTTATGCACAAAAAAATCAATTTCATTTTCCTTCGTCGTACCACAGATTATTATGCTATTAAGTGTTGCATTGCAGACATGAATTCAGATTAAGTTATTTACAAGCAAATTGATGTTGTTAGGTGCCCTTGAGTCAGTACTGACTCATACAGACACTATGCACAACAGAACAAAACAGTGCCTGGTCCTGAGCCATCCTCACAATCATTGCTATGCTCAACTCCACTGTTGCAGCCAATGCGTCGATCCATCTCATTGAGGGTCTTCCTCTTTTTCACCGACCACATACTTTACCAAGCATGATGTCCTTCTCCAGGGACTGGTCCCTCCTGATAACATGTCCAAAGTAAGTGAGATGAAATTTATCCAGTCTTACTTATAAGGAACATTCTCGCTGTGTTGTTGTTGTTGTTAGGTGCCGTCAAGTCAGTTCCGACTCATAGCGACCCTATGTACAACAGAACGAAACACTGCCTGGTCCTGTGCCATCCTTTCATTTGTTGTTATGCTTGAGCTCATTGTTGCAGCCACTGTGTCAATCCACCTTGTTGAGGGTCTTCCTCTTTGCCACTGACCCTGCACTCTGCCAAGCATGATGTCTTTCTCCAGGGACTGATCCCTCCCGACAACATGTCCAAAGTATGTACGACACAGTCTCGCCATCCTTGCCTCTAAGGAGCATTCTGGCCGCACTTCTTCCAAGACACATTTGTTCGTTCTTTTGGCAGTCCATGGTATATTCAATATTCTTCGCCAACACCACAATTCAAAGGCATCAGTTCTTCTTCGGTCTTCTTATTCATTGTCCAGTTTTCACATGCATATGATGTGATTGAAAATACCATGGCTTGGGTCAGGCACACCTTAGTCTTCAGGGTGACATCTTTGCTCTTCAACATTTTAAAGAGGTCCTTTGCAGCAGATTTACCTAATGCAATGTGTCTTTTGATTTCTTGACTGCTGCTTCCATGGCTGTTGATTGTGGATCCAAGTAAAATGAAATCCTTGACAACTTCAGTCTTTTCTCCGTTTATCATGATGTTGCTGATTTGTTGAGAGTCATTGAAAGTTCAACATATGTCTTCATGTGTTAGGTTTTTAAAGAAATCAGTTTGTGATGATTTTAATGACTTTTTGGTCCAGTTGTGAGGATTTTTGTTTTCTTTATGTTGAGGTGCAATCCATACTGAAGGCTGTGGTCTTTGATCTTCATTAGTAAGGGCTTCAAGTCCTCTTCACTTTCAGCAAGCAAGGTTGTGTCATCTGCATAACGCAGGTTATTAATGAGTCTTCCTCCAATCCTGATGCCCCGATTCTTCTTCATATAGTCCAGCTTCTCGTATTATTTGCTCAGCATACAGACTGAATACATATAGTGAAAGAGAACAACCCCGACACACACCTTTTCTGACTTAAACCAATGAGCATCCCCTTATTCTGGCTGTACTTCTCCCCAAACAGATTTGTTCATTCTTCTGGAAGTCTATGGTAAATTCAATATTCTTCATCAACAGCATAATTCAAAGGCATCAATTTTTCTTTGGTCTTCCTTAGTCATTGTCCATCTTTCCCATGCATATGAGGTGATTGAAAACACTGTGGCTTGGGTCAGGTGCACCTTAGTTCTTAAAGTGACATCTTTGCTTTTTAACACTTTAAAAGGTCTTTTGCAGCAGATTTGCTCAATGCAATGCGTTGTTTCATTTATTCACTGCTGTGTCCATGGGTGTTGATTGTGAATCGAAATAAAATGAAACCCTTGACAACTTCAACTTCAATTTTTTGTCCATTTTCTGTTTATGATGATGTTGCTTGTTGGTCCAGTTGTGAGGATTTTTGTTTTCTTTTGTTATGGTGTAATCCATGCAGAAGGCTGTAGTCTTTGATATTCATCAGTACGTGCTTCAAACTCTTTTCACTTCCAGCAATGAAGGTTGTGCCATCTGTATATAACAGATTTTTAGCGAGTCTTCCTCCAACGCTGATGACCTATTCTTTTTCATGTAATCCACATTCTCGGATTATTTCCTCAGCATACAGATTGAACATGTATGGTGAAACATACAACCCAATACATAACTTTCTTGACTTTAAACCACACAGCATTCCCTTGTACTGTTCAAACAACTGCCTCTTGATCTATGCGCAGTTTCCTCATGAGCATAATTAAGTGCTCTGAAAATTCCACTCTTCACAACATTATCCATAATTTGTTATGATCCACATAGTCGAATGCCTTTGCATAGTCAATAAATTCAGGTAAACATCTTTCTGGTATTCTCTGCTTTCAGCCAGGATCCATCTGACATCAGCGATGATAACTCTTGTTCCGTGTCCTCTTCCTTAACCAGCTTGATTTTCTGGCATTTCCCTATGGGATGTACTGCTGTGAGCCTTTTGAATAATCTTCAACAAAATTTACTTGCAGGTGACTTTAACGATATTGTTTGATAATTTCTACATTCTGTTGGATCACCTTTCTTTGGGATAGGTACAAATACAGATTTCTTCCAGTCAGTTGGCTAGGTTGCTGTGTTCCAAATTTCTTGGCATAGATGAGTGAGCACTTCCAGCCCTGCCTCCGTTTGTTGAAGCAGCCCAATTGGTATTCCATCAATTCCTGGAGCCTTGTTTTAGGCCAATGCTTTCAGTGCAGCCTGGACTTCTCCCTTCAATACCGCTGGTTCCTGATCATATGCTACCTCCTGAAATGGAGGAATGTCAACCAATTCTTTTTGATACAGTGCCTCTGTGTCCATCTTCTTTTCACGTTTTCCCAGAAAAATCCTTTAATATTGCAACTCATGCCTTAATTTTTTTTCTTCAGTTCTTTCATCTTGAGAAATGCCAAGGATGTTCTTCCCTTTTGATTTTCCAACTCCAGGTCTTTGCACATTTTCATACAATACTTTACTTGTCTTCTTGAACTGCCCTTTTAAATCCCCTCTTTAGCTCTCTTACTTTACAATTTCTTCCTTTAGTTTTAGATACTCTACATCCAAAAGCAAGATTCAGAGTCTCTTTTCACATCCATTTTGTTCTTTTCTTTCTTTCCTGTCTTTTTAATGACCTCTTGCTTTCTTCAGGAAACCCTGCTGGTGTAGTGGTTAAGTGCTACAGCTGTGAACCAAAGGGTCAGCAGTTTGAATCCACCAGGTGCTCCTTGGAAACTCTATGGGGCAGTTCTACTCTGTCGTATAGGTCGCTATGAGTCAGAATCGGCTCGACAGCACTGGGTTTTTGGTTCTGCTTTCTTCATGTCTGATGTCCTTGATGTCATTCCACTACTCTTCTGGTCTTCAGTTTTTAGTGTCCAATGCATTAAATCTATTCTTGAAATGGTCTCTAAATTCAGGTGGGATATACTCAAGGTCATACTTTTGCTCTCATGGACTTGTTTTAATTTTCTTTAACTTCAGCTTGAACTTGTATATGAGCAATTGATGTTCTATTCCACCATAGTCGGCTCCTGGCCTTGTCCTGACAGATGATACTGAGTTTTTCTGTAGTCTTTTTTCACCAATGTACTTGATTTGATTCCTGTGTTTTCCATTTGGTAAGTTCCTCTATATGATTTCTGGAGCTATCATTGATAAAAATTCGTATTATCTACCTTTTGAATTAATAAATTTTATAAATTTTTTGCATCTCATATTTTTAAAGCAGTTTTCAAAATCTAAACATTTAAATATTAAATTATTCTGAAAATAACTCTGAAGACATTATACTGATGAAATTCTTCAGTAGCAGCTGGACAACCATTATTGGTTATAGTCAATGTATCAATGAGTGAAGTTGGAGAAAGAATGCAGAGTAGAAGTTATGTTTTTATATGTAAAAATATCCGGGCACCTTTCAAAACCATGTTCATACCACCCATCTAATGACGTACCAAAAGACCAGTTGGCATACATTTATGATTAATCTAGATAGTTACCTAAGCAGGAATTACTAAAGGAGTAAGCAAGTGAAAAATAAGAGAGAAAAAAATATTATCATTTAGAAAATCATTCAGTGTTAAATGCCATGTATGTGTGTGTGTTTGCTCTCCAAAATAAATTGAATTAAAGCCCTGCATTATATTAGACAATATTTTTAGATATATATTCATCCATTAATCAGGAAAACAAAACAAAAAGTTTTAGGTTTAGGAGTTTTCATTTAGAAACCACTATGTTGTTACTCTTTTTGCTTTTTGATAAGGTCACAAAATTCATGTATTATAGTTCATAGCTTATATTCACTTTCAGCATTGACCATACACAATTTTTATTACTTTATTTCACATTCTCAACTCTATCTTATTCACCTTTTCTACCTCACTGCTCCTGAGTCTAAATATGCAACAAGATTCATGCATATAATGTGGGACCTTATAATCCACTCTCTATACATTTATTTATGTACACTGTGGCTGCTAACAAAAAGGTTCGCAGTTCAGATCCACCAGCTGCTCATTGGAAACCCTATGGTGCAGTTTTACTGTGTCCTATAGGGTTGCTATGAGTCGGAGTTGACAGCAACGAGTTTTGGTACTGGTATGATTCATTACGAATATATAGTATTATTTTTATGTTACCTTATATTACATTAAAGGTACTAGCTATCATTCCTTTTTATACTTTTGTTTTGTTTTAGATGAGGTATTCTAATCTGTCCGTGTTGCTTTATATAGATGGATTCATTTCTTTTTTACCACTGGAGAGTAATTGATCATATTTCAGTTAAGAATTATTCTATTAACAGATACCTAGTGTCTTATGTCAAACTTCCAAAAAGCAGAGCGTGAGATGAAGATTTTTGTCAAGTGATTTATTGAGGAGATGCTCCTAGGGGAAACTTGTAAGAGAATGAGGAAAGCTGGGCAGGGAAAGAAATCACGTAAAGATGTGGTTTCAGGATACATCTAGCCTCAGCCTGATCCGAGAGGAGCTCTGAATTGTGAATTGCACCTCAGAGGTACAAATAGATGATGCCATTATATCCTTACATCAGTCCATCAGGCAGGCATCAGGTTGAGTGACTTGGTGCCCAGGTGAGGTAGGGAGAAGTGGGTAAGAGAGATGGGTGTGGAAAGGGCCCAGACATCTCCTTGGTTGGAAGCTTCTGTAAAACAAAGGTGATTCTCTGAGTGAAATACAGTTGTGAGCTGTGAGTGGCCAATAGCCACAGCAGCTGTGGAAGGATTCGTGAGCCAGGTAAGGGGGATATATAGTTAGGGCGTCGATAGCATCTGCTGCAATTATGTTACCTATATTTCCTTTTAACCAAAACAATGCACAAGAATGGTCACTTTTGTTCATTTTTGTACTTTTGCGAGTTTTTTTTTTTCTTAATTGTAGGTACATGAGTGGAATTGTCACACACTAAATTTTACTGAATTCCTCTAAATAGCACATCTACTGTAGAGTCATTTACACTCCCAGCAGTACGTGAAGATTCCTACATTTTCCTACAACTTTACCTGCACTTCATGCTATTCTCATTTTCTAATTTTGAGAAATACAGTGGGTGTTAAATTATACCTCATTACGGTTTTAGTTTTCCTGGTTATTACTGAGCTGGACTATTACTTCATATATTGGCTAGATATTTGAGGTATTTTTTTTTTCTATGAACTGTCTAATCATATTTTGACCATTGTTTCCTTTCTGTTCTTAATTTATGCGAATTCTTTGTATATCTGAGGTATTAATCCAGATATTCTAGGTATTTCAGATATTAAATAACTTCTTTTGAAGTACTACCTTTGCAATGAACTTTTCCTATAATACCTTTTTTTGAAAAAAAAAATCTTATAGTTAAATGCACCAAATTTTCCTTGATGGTTTGGACTTTTGGTATCTTGTCAAAAAAAAAAATTTTTTTTTCCTCTCCTCAGAGTAACAAAGATATTACTCTAATTTTTCTTTATTTTTTCTTTAGATTTCCCTTTTTCCTTTAGTTCTTTATTATATTTTTAATTTATTTTTAAAGTAGATAAGGAAGAGAAATGATATTATTATTTTTTTTATGTACGGAGTCAATATGCCCAATACTATTTGCCAAATATCAAATCATTTCCTCTAGATACTTGTGATATTATGTTTATCATCGTGCAATATCACTATATACATGGGTAAGTTTCTTAATTTGTCATTCTGTTATATTATTACCCCACAATTCCTATTTGGTATTTTTCCATAATTATTTGTAGCTATTATCTTTAAAATATTTATTTGTTTTTCTTTAAAAGCAGAGCCTGAGAAAAGGACTTAGGTATGGGGAGTTTTCTTGGCAAATGATAGCAGGTCTCAGGACTGAAGGAACAGGAGGAATGAGGCGGTGAAAGAGAAAACACCAAGGTCAGTGTGGGTTATCAAAGGTACTACTTTAGGTGATGGGGCTTACACAGTGGGTCCTAAAATGTTGTGTAGAGGGAAGGAGTCTGATATTCATACCCCAGCTCGCATCTCATTCCACTGGTTGAGTGTTGGCCACAGGTGTGGTTACTCCTCCAGCCTTATGGGTCTATGCATGCATATGGGCCTAGCAGGTACCTGTCACTCTGAAAAAACACTTAGAGAGAAAGCAGAAAGGTAAATGAGATGTGCTTGAAGGGGAACAGTTTTCCAATCTCATTTATCTTAGCAGCTTTCCTGAAATAATTTGATATGTGATGATTTTTAGCTGTCCGTTTATGTGTAAGAGTAGATTGACACTGACAGACACACACACATTTGTTCAGTTCCACTGGTAACAGATGAGGCTTCCTGAGACTTTTAAGGATTCTGTAGTGCTAAGTAGTTTGAGTCTCTGCTTTTCCCATTATTGGTTTAGGATTAAATTTTCAGGTTTATATCAAATCAGTTACTATTCATTCACCTGATTTTTTTTTTAACAGCTTAATTGACGTGCGTTAAAACACATTTTAAGTTGTACAGTTTGATAACTTGACATATGTATCATCACCATAATCAAGATAATCAATACATCTGTCACTCTAAAGAGTTTCTTCATGACTCTTTATAAACTCTGCCTCCTGCTCCTATCTTCTTTCATAATCTCTAGAGAAAACTGATCTACTTTTTGTTTTATAGATTAGTTAGCATTTTCTAGAATTTTTAAGTAAATGAAATTATACAGTATATATTATTTTTTCTGGCATCTCTTTCAGTATAATTATTTTGAGATCTATCCATGTTATTATGTATATCAGCAGTTCAGTCCTTTTTATTGCTGAATAACATTGTTTGTGGAGACCTGATATTACTCAAAGTAGGTCCTGCTTGGTGCAGCTTCCCATCGATAAAGATGCAGTGAGGTGAGGAAGGTTGAAAAGCATTTATTGCAAGCATGCAGACAAAGAGAAAGGTGGTGTATACCTCAAATTAAGCTCCCCAAACAAAAGGAGTCAGAATCTTTTATACTGTCGTTCACAAGGAAGTACATACAAACATTATGGACTACATAGGTTATCAGGGTTTGCAGGTGCAGTAAGGCAAATTACATTTTTTCTTTGGCATGAAGGCTAGTAAACTGGGTTTGACTACTTGAGCCACACTCAGTACTTTGAAGACAATGGACAAGAGGGGGCAGAGTTCCCTAGGTATGAGCAGCTCCCAGCTGAGCCACACCCATAGCCATCACATTAGCTTTTGTTTGCTAATGGACTGGAGGAGCAAGTAAGCAGCTTCTGGCTGTGTTGGCTATCACTGGTGGCACAGTGGTTAAGAGCTTGGCTGCTAACCAAAAAGT
Source organism: Loxodonta africana (assembly GCF_030014295.1). Classification (NCBI taxonomy): domain Eukaryota; kingdom Metazoa; phylum Chordata; class Mammalia; order Proboscidea; family Elephantidae; genus Loxodonta; species Loxodonta africana. The sequence goes on along the minus strand of NC_087343.1, from coordinate 107,913,948 downwards.
CAGCAGTTAAAATCCACCAGCTGCTCCTTGGCAACCCTATGGTTCTACTCTGTCCCATAGGGTCTGTATGAGTCAGAATTGACTTGATGGCAATAGATAGTTTTGTTTGTTTTTAACATTGTGTAAATATGCTGCAACTTGTTTAGCTGTTTGCCTGTTGATTGACATTTGGGCTATTTCTAGTCTGTGGCTATTACAAATGAAGCTGCTATGAACATTCATATACAAACCCTTGTATGGACATATTCTTTTATTTTTCTTGGGTAAATACCTAACAGTAGAATGGTTGGATCACGTGGTTTTGTTTTCCTGTACCCTCCAGTTGATTTCAATTCATAGTGACCCTATAGGACAAAGTAAGGCTGTGCCATAAGGTTTCCTAGGCTGTAATCTTTACAGGAGCAGGTGTTTTCTTCCACGGAGCTACTGGTGGGTTCGAACCACTTGTCTTTTCGTTAGCAGCCAATTGCTTAGCCATTGTACTAGGGCTACTTTTGATCACGTGGTAAGTCTACTTTAATTTTTTTTAGGAAACTGTCAAACTGTTTTCCAAAATGGCTGGATGATATTAATTTCCCACCAGCAGTCTTATGCAAGTTCTCTAGTTCTGCCATATGTGCACCAACACTTGTTATTATCAATCTTTTTAATTTTAGCCATTCTAATGTATGTGCATTGGTAACTCATTGTAGTTTTAATTTTCATTTCACTAATGACTAATGATGTTGAGCATCATTTCAAATAGTTATTTGCCATCTATATTACCTTTTGGGGAATTGTCCGTTTGAATATTTTACCCAAGGTGTAAGTTGGGTTGTTTGTTTACTTATTACTCATTTACAAGTGGTCTTTAGATACTCTGATTACAAATCCTTTACCACCTCTAAGATGTGCAGATATTTTCTCCCACTTGTGGCTTGTTTTTTTTTTTTTATTCTCACAAAAATGTCTTTCGAACAGCAGGCATTTTTAACTTAGCAGAAGTTCAATTTATCATGTTCTTTTACGATAACGCTTTTGGTATTATATCTAGAACACCTTTGGCTAGCCTACGATAATAATGTGTTTTCTTCTGAAAATTTATACTCTTGGTTTAATGTTAAAGCCTACAACCTATTTTGAGTTAATATTGGTATATCGTATATGATATAGATTAAAGTTTATTTATTTTTGCATATCGATATTTTATTGTTCCAGCACCATTTATTGAAAAGGTTGTTTCTCCACTGAATTGAATTTGCACCTTTGTCAAAACTATATGTATACAGGACTCTGCTCTGTACCATTGATGTATTTGTCAAACTCCATGCAAATAACACTCTGTCTCCAATACTGTATCTCTATATTGTCTTAAAGCAAGGTATTGTTAATTCTCTAATATTGTTTTTTTTTTTTTTTTTTCAAAGTTGTTTTGACAACTCTTGGTCCTTTGTGTGTCCATGGGTATTTTAGATTTGGTTTGTCAATTTCTACCAAGTCTGTTGAGTTTTTGATTGGGATCGCATTCAGTTTAGAGGCCAGTTTAAGGAAATTGACATCTTAACAAAATTGATTTTTCTGAACATAAGTATGGTATACCTCTCTTTTTTTTTTTTTTTTTTTCAGGGTCTTCTTTAACTTCTGCCAGCAATATTTTGTAGTTTATAGAGTAGTGTACAAGTCTGTCACATTGTTTGCTAGATTTATCCTTAAGTATTTCATCTTTTTGAAGGTATTAAAATTGATATTATTTTTAAATTTCTTTTTCTAATCATCTGCTGCTAGTATACAGAAATACAATTCACTTTTGTAAATTAATCTTGTATCCTTGCAACTTGTAAAATTTATTTATTAGCTTTTGTGGCTCTTTTATACCTCCTATTAGGTTTTCTACATGGATGATCATGCATTCTACAAATAAAGATGACTTTACTTCTCCCTTTCCACCTAGGAGCCTCTTCTTTTTTTTTTCTTTACTTCATTATATTGGCTAAGAACCTTCAGTACAATGTTGAACACATGTGATGAGAGTGGACATTCCTGTCTTGCTCCTGATCTTCAGGAAGAAGTATTAAGTTTTTCACAAGTATGTATGCTTTAGTTCAGATTTTGTATGAATGCATCCATGCTATTATGTATATCAGTAAAACCTGTTACCCACCAGTAGATTCTGACTCACAGTGACCCTCTAGTATATCAATAGTTCAATACTCTTTAATGTTGAATAGCATTGTTTGTATGAATATGCTGCAATTCGTTTATCCATATGCCCCATTATCTAGACAATGAGGCTGACACAATGGGCCCAAGAATGGTCTGTGTAGAGGGAGTTCTATTCTTAGTGTGTTCAGTGTCAAATTTTGTTGGTTTGCAGATGCTGAAGAAAAGAAACTTTCTTAAGAAAGCAAACTTGAGTTGAGGACGTTGAGAGAAACATTGATTATCAATTAAAAGATGAAGCAATTGCTTTTGAGTGGTTTTCCTTGGCTTTTGATGATTCTGGAGATATTATCCTCTTGCTGACTTGTTGCTTATTGAAGGAGTCGATTCTGAGTTTGAAGTGACTGAGGAATTACTAATTCAATGGATTAGCAATGCAATTTTATGAGCCCAAGGCCAAGATGGAAATTTTTCTGAGAACTACCCTCAAGCGCAATTATACAAATGCATGGCTTTGGAAATTAGCTGCTGCAGCAGATTTGAAAATGTTTGTCAAATAATTCAATCTTAATTTAGAAGGAAAAATAGAACTTATACGTAAAACATATACTGTTGTTAAGTCATTTCAAAGGAGACAAATATTTCAAGTTCTTTTATTTACTTCCCACACTGTCAAAAGATAAAACAAGAAGTGAGATCTCCATTCCCATACAAATTTGCACAGATATATTTTTCAAACTCAAACTATAGAAATATTTTTGGGGACCTTGATGCAAATGCATATGAGTTTTTCATATTTCAAAATCCTTTTAACTGTGCAATTGAAATGCTTCCACTAACTTTCAACTGGAAGAGATTAATATGTAATGTAATGACATGCGTAAAGACAAATATTAAGAGAAGAATCTAATAGAGAGGTCAGCAAGCTTTTTCTATAGTGAGCTAGATAATAAATGCTGTAGACTTTGCAGACAACATATCATCTATGTCAAATATTCTTTTTTCTTTTCTTTTTTACAATTTTTAAAAATACTTTAAAAACAAACAACTTGAAGCTATACAAAAACAGGCTGTGTGCTGAATTTGGCCATAGACCACTAATAGAATGTTGTAAATGCCTTTCAAATGATGAATATGCTCAATTAAACTCTCACCCTCATGGTTTGACATCATAATTCAGTAATACTTAAAAAGTAATTTTTAGTGTGAAAAGTCGTTTTCAAACACAAAATGCATAACATTTTATTGCACATCAGTAATAACAAGTGATAGACTTTAAGCCCCAAATAAATAAACTGTTATTCCTTCCCAGAAAAATCCATTTTTCTCATTAGTAGACATTTATGAAATAAAAATTGCAGTCGATTATTATTTTTTGAATTTTGCCTTAACTTTTTCTGGTGCTTGAAGCCATCTGGAAAGTTGAAAAAAATAACTAGTATGTTGGGAACTAGGTAGAGATGGTGTTTGCGTAAATACATGAATGTGCTAAATGCCACTAAATTGGTTAATTTAATGTTATCTAAACCACTCAATTGAAAAAAATAAAAGAACCCCAAAATCAATGCCTTGGCTTGGTGCTGAACGTTAGGAGATTGTTGTTCTACGTTGCGGGTTAGGTATTGGCATTTTAAAATATCAACTAATGATTCTAGTGTGATACCAGTGTGTAGAAATACTGCACTAGACTCTGGAATAGTATTTAGAGCCATCAATTAAAAAACGCCTCTTGGCCTGGTGGTTTAGAGCTTGCCTGCCAAAAAGGTGGGCAGTTCGAACTCACCAGCCGCTTCATAGGAGAAAGATGTGGCAGCCTCCTTCTTTAAAAATTACGGCTTTGGAAACACAATAAGGCAGTTCTACTCTCTCCTATAGGGTCACTATCAGTCAGAGTCAACTCAGTGGCAATATCTTGAATCCCAAAGAGTCGGTGCAGGCTTCTTGTGGGCAAAGCCCACAAGAAGTTTGTTGGTGGTGGTAATGTTCGGTTTATTGCTTTTTGTAGTTATCTGTGTATCAATTAACACAAACATTTGTGTGTAGCAGGAATTGTAGAAATCTTTCCAAATGACTAATTGCTACCTCTGTACTTTTAACATCTAAAGGAAATTCTCTTTTTCCCACTAGCCATCTGAACTTACCTTCCCTGCAATGACATGTTCAAGTGTTATCCAGGAAATCTTATCTTACTATTACAGCCTATACTAATTGCCCCTTCCATGAACTCCTTTAAAACTTCCAATAAATACTGCACAATTCATCATTCACTTTTCGCTCTATTTGTTCTTTACCTGTTTCATGTGGGTTTACTTTGATTCCCTCATTTCTTTTTGTTTGTTATGATTAGAGTAGAGGCAAGCTAGGCAGAGAAAAGGAAATGAAGGTAAGTGCAAATTGGCTGAGATATATCTATAGTAGGGAGGCTAGCAAGTGTAGAGGTTGAGACTAGGCTCTGGACACACCTTGGGTTTTAATTGCACTCTGAGATGGATTGAAAGCACTATTTAACCTCTTGGTGCCTTGGTTTTCTTATTTATCAAATGTTGATAATAAGTGCGTTATCAGAATTGAGGTAAGGATTAAATAAGCTAAGGCCTAAAACAGTGTCTGGCTCATAGTAAATACTGACAAAATGTTAGTATTTTTATTCTATCAAACTGAACTAAAATGCAAGTGGACTTTCATACTGTCTTTCCTTCTGAGAAAGAAATGGGAGCTGAAATATAGGTGAGGGGCTAATTGTTATGCTATGTTTGCCTAGCTCGGGCACGAAGTTATGAGCGGAGGAGTGGTTATATAACCCTGCTTATTCAGAGAGGAATATTGGAGAAACAATTCTGTATACGCATTGAATGTTCCCCTTAAGTCATGCTGAAGAAATCACATTAAAGGTTTACCTAAAGCTTTTCCTATGTGATATGGGCGCATCTTTCTGGGTCTTCAGAAACACTGAGCACCTAGTGCTAAGACAGTGCCTTTGTTTCCTAATTATGTTGTAACTGAAAGCCACAAGTAGGTGGCTTTAAAGAACAGAAATTTATTTTCTCACAGTTCAGGAGGCTGGAAGTCCAAATTCAGGGCGCTGACTATAGGGCAAAGCTCTCTCTTTGTTGGGCCTGGGAAAGATCATCGTCTCTTTCAGCTTCTGTAGCCCTAGAGTTCCTCAGTTTCTTGATGATCTTCACATGGCATCTTTCTTGCCTCTTTTCTTCTTGCCCTGGGTCTAATCTGCTTTTTTTTTTTTTTTTATCTCTTAAAAAGACTAGAACACATCCTATATTGATATTGCCTTGTTAACAAAGAAAATTGTATTTCCAAATAGCATTATATCCACATGTATTTAAAAACAACAACAACAAAAATCCACCAAAGCAGTTGCTATAGAGTTGATTCCAACCCATGGCAACCCTATGTGTTGCAGAGTAGAATTGTGCTTCATAGAGTTTTCAGGGCTGTGACCTTTCGGAAGCAGATCACTAGGTCTTTATTCTGAGGTGCTTCCAGGTCAGTGTGATGGTTAAGTTAGTGTGTCAGCTTGGCTGGGCCATGATTCTCAGTAGTTTGGCAGTCATCTAATGATGTAATTTGGCAGTTATATAATAATGTAGCCATCCTCCATGATGTGATCTGATGTGATCAGCCGTGCAGTTGTAAGAGGAGTTTCCTCAGGATTGTGCCCCTCATCCAATGTGTATATGAATGTTCTGGCAAAGTTCATTTGGTTGATCTGGATTCTGCATTTGGCTCACCATCATTTGACATCTGGTTCTTGGGACTTGAGCCAGCAGACTGCTGTATTGTCTGCCAACCTTGGGATTCATCATCCTCTGCAGACTGTCAGCCAACAGCCTGCTGTCTTATCTGCCAATCTTGGAATTTGTCAGCCTCCGTAGTCTGTGAGCCAGCCGCCCGTCATCTTACTTGCCAGTCTTGAATTGGTCAGCCCCTGAAGCTATGTGAGTTAGAAGAAGCCTCCAGCCTGGGCCATGGACTTGGGACTTGCCAGCCTCTACAGCCATGGGAGCCATTTCCTTGGGATAAATCTCTCTCTCTCTCTTCACTGGTTTTGCTTCTCTAGAGAACCCAGCCTAAAACAGTGAGTTCCAAGTTTTCTGTAGTAATCCAGGCCTAAATCTTTTGTACCACCAGGGACTCCAACCAGGTGTATAGGGTCTAGTATTCCAACACAGTTTTTGTGTGTGTGTGTGTGTGTGTGTGTGTGTGGCGTGGGGGGGGGGTGGGAATACAATTCAGTCCATAACAAACCCATTAGTAAATCCCACTGGGCTTGTTCATGTCTTTGCCTCCAGTTCAATTTCCTTTACGACCCAACAAAAAGTGCTGATCATTTTGGCTTATCTTCAAACCCGTTGCTGAAGCAAAGTATTACTATCTTCGTTTTTATTGTATCTTAAATAATTATCCTCCAAAATGGCAAAAGGTTGTTAAAACAACAGCAAAGTATGTAATTTTGAACTCCAAGAAAACCCCACCTAGTTAGGACAACCAAATGTTCTCATGGACTAACATCAATGTCAAGGCAGCCTTAAAAATTCATGATTACATACCCTGCAATTTCTCCTGATGTGTTCTGTTAATTATCAGGTACACTAATGAGCACCTACTGTGTTAATCACTGGATTGTTAAGTAACTTCCAATGCCATGTTGAAGGCAAGATAGGCAGAATCTAATTATTATGTCTTCACTTCAAATATTCAACTGGCTATCAGGCAGAAAACAACATCTAAGTAACAGAATATCAGTACTCTCCTTTAACTTCCTTTATATGGGATTTATATTGCTCTTTTTTCCAAAGTAGAAAATGTCTCTTAGTATCCCAAATTGAACCGGGACTTTGTCTTTTCATTTTAAAAGACTGTATCAAGTTTTTGGTAGAAATAAAAACAGATTAATGACTCATTTTTCTTTGGGAACAGCAGGAGGCTTACATTATAATAGAGAACTCCAATCAGCCTAGAAATGACAATCTTTTATCAAGAAATATATAAGACCTTTGTAAGAGTATGGATAAAGCATTTAAAATATATTTGTTCTCAGGATAGTAAAATTCATTTCTTTTTCTTTTTCTTTTTTTTTAAGAATTACCTGATGGGTAACTTATTCTCACATCAAACACTAAATGGAGGTATACTATTCTTTGGCTTCTTAAAAACCATTGCAGAATAGTAAAATGCCTCTTTTCTAAAACTTTCTCTAATCCCTGACATACAAGGTATTGTGTGAATATAAATTTATATTTAAGGAAGTTGTACATCAATTTTCTCTGGCCAGTAAAATACTGTTTAAGGAACTGTTTCTCTGATGCCTTAAATGTTACTTTAGTGACCTGAAAGAATTAATGCAGCTTCCAAAAATGTCAAAATTTCTCCCAGGTGCAGATTTGGCCGTAATTTATCCTTAAAACAAACCAGAAATATTCAGCCTAAGACAGATTTTTTTTTTTTTTTTTTAGTTCAAAATGAATGAATCTATGTTTTCCCTGCACAAATGGAGCTAAGATATATTTCAATGTTAATATAAAATGATTAACCCAATATTAGGTATGAAAAATCACTCAACCTAATATTGTTGCTGTTGTTAGTTGCCGTCGAGTCAATTCTGACTTATAAAGATCCCATGAAAAGTATGGTTAGACCCTCCTCCCTCCAAAAAAGAGCCAAACTCATTACCATTGAGTCAATCCTGACTCATAAAAAAATAGTGACCCTAAATAACAGAGTAGAACTGCCCCATATACACTACACTAAAATCCACCCAGATATACTACACTAGACAGTATCTAATTGAACCCTCATAACAATCCCATCTGCAAGCTGTTTTTGTTCTTTTATACATTAGTTTATTCTATTTTGCATTAGAGGAAACTGAGACTTAGATAAAGTCATGTTCTTCAATTGGCACTCAGACCTAAATGTATATAGTTTCCGAGGCTGTAAATCTTTACAGAACCATAGTGCCACATCTTTCTCCCATGAAGCGACTGGTGAGTACATACTGCTGACCTTTTGTTTGGCAGCTGAGCACTTAACCACTGTGCTACCAGGGCTCCTCAAAAATAAGATAAGATAGTCATATATTTATAAATAAATATATCATGATGGTGACATGCCTGCTTTTTTAGTTACAAAAAATATTATTTCATATTGTTCTGTCTATACCTTCATTGCCACCACTTCCATTACTACATTTTTCCCAGTCACCAGCCTAATTATTCTTTAAGGAAAGATTGATTTTGGCTTTCATGAGATATGTAACCTGATCCCCTAAGAACTATTCACAATTTTGTTATAGAACTGAAGCTTCAGTACAGGAACATTTTATCAGTTTCTAGTCTAGAAGCCACAATTCCAAAGTACATCTATGGACTAGATGCTTTCTGGTGCTCAGTGAGCAAGGAAAAGAAGAAATAGATGCTACACATTCCCAGTTAATGTTACCTAGCAAGATCTTCCTCAGAGGCCACACAGGCTCTGGGAATGAGAATGCCTGCCAAGCCATTTTTCCTAACAAACAAGGCAAATCTATACTTCTGCTGTGTATGTATAGACGTAGTTTCTTAACAGAGTCGAGAATTTCCTGCATATGTCCACCTTATTTCTCCGGAGAAATACAAAGAATAGGGCTTGAAATGTGGCAGCTGATGCTGCTGGCTAGTGGGTGTTTTGATAGGTTTAGAATGGTACTGTGGGGATAGGTCATTATTGCCTAATAAGCTATGAGCTGGATGAAAATTGTCCAAAAATCTTTGTACTCAGGAGTATGCTTTTTCAGAATGTTTATTAATTAATTTATATATAATCATCAAAATCTCAAGTCTAATAGTAACAATAATAAAAACCATTGCCATCGAGTCGATTCCAACTCATAGCGACCCTATAGGACAGAGTGGAACTGCCCCACAAGTGTTCCCAAAGAGTGACTGGTAAATTCAAACTACTGATCCTGTGGTTAGCAGCTGATCTCTTATCCACTGTGCCACCAGGGCTCCAAAAACAATACTAGTTATTATTTACTCTGTATCAAAAACTACACTAGACAGTATCTAATTGAATCCTTATAACAACCCTATCTGCAAGCTGTTTTTGTTCTTTTATACATTAATTTTATTCTATTTTGCATTAGAGGAAACTGGGACTTAGGTAAAGTCATGTTCTTAAATTGGCATTCAGAACTAAATGTATTCAGTTCCAAAGCCTGAACCATTAACCAATACCCTGCCCTGCCATTCCTCTTCTTTCAGAAGACTGAGACTCATGTATGGGGACATGTTCAAATAGAGTGATTTAGGGTAAAGAAAGGCATTTTCATCATTATATTCCCTTTGAAATTCAGACTATTAAACCTATTACAACTCAAGCAAAGATACTTTGCCCAGACAGCCTAAGAGGTGAGTTTTTATTTTTTAATTTTTAAGGCAACACATTTCCTTGTCAAATTTTTTTTGCTAGAGCAAAGAAAAAGCGTGAAAGCTTTTCAGTTCTTTCCATGACACTTGCGTAACACTGAAGCAACATCTGAAAAAGAGAGCATGTAAAAGGAAAATACTGGCCTGTATTATTTTTATGCATCATTTTAAAATGAATCAAATTCAGGAGAAATCTTTGAAAACTAGTCTTACATGGCCAAATAGAGTGCAAGGATGAGCCAATATGAGACAATCAGTTATAATATTTCATCTCATCATTATAAATATTTCAGAAACTATTCCTAAAATTAAAAAAATAGTAATAATTTAGAATAAGAACTCATAGTTAGCTAAACACCAAAAATATACCTGTTACAGGGAAAATAATATGTATATAAATAATAATAAATATACTACTTATTTTTGAAAACTAAAAAGTATCTCCATTAGATTACAGAATAAAATAAAGATTCTGTTTTTACTATTATTTTAATTCTTCTAAAAGTTTTAAATAATGAAAATGAAATAAGACAAGATCTAGAAATACCAACATAAGCTTAGCAGTAAAATTAATAGTACACAACAGAAAGCTCAGATAATGGTTCAGTTCAGTATCTTTTAAAGAAAGGTAGATGATTCCATAAATGGAGCAGCAATGGTTGATTATGTAAAAAATAAAATTCTCCTTGATTTATGAAAAATATATTTTAGATAGATTTAATAACTAAAAGGGGAAAGTATCATAATTAGAAGAGCTATAGATGAATTGGGAAACCCTGGTGGCGTAGTGGTTAAGTGCTACAGCTGCTAACCAAGAGGTCGGCAGTTCAAATCCACCAGGCGCTCCTTGGAAACTCTATGGGGCAGCTCTACTCTGTCCTATAGTGGGTTTGGTTTTGTTTTTTATAGCTGAATTACCCTTACCTTAGAATGGAGGAATCCTTGGTAAACATAAAAGCAAATAAACAAAAAGTAGGGTTTGATATGTGTAAATATACACAAATCTACAATTTCTGTATGTTAAAAGATACAATAAACAAAATTGTAATGAAAGTAACACTATTCCCTCTAGCTGCCCAAGACCGCCACTCATCTCGAATGTGTTACCTAATATGCCAGGCTTCACAAGTATCCATAAAGTAACAAAGGCAGGGACCAGGCTTGATTTCAGGAAGTTGCTTTTAGCACTATGTAACAAGATAGAGCTGCTCCCAAAACCCAACATTCACCATACCCATACCTAGTAAGAATCTCCTATTACCCAGCAAGAGAAAAGAGTCAATGGCTAGACATCTATCTCTAGTATTTAAAGAATCAGATCAACAAACACCTATAATTCCCTAATCTATCTTTCAAATCCCCATTGAAACGGCTTTGCCTAAAATGCAGTGTGGGAAACAACATTTATTTCTTTAGTAAATATACTGAATTCTGTTCCCTAATTTTAATGATAAAAATTGGTACCAGGGCATGTTACCACTTACAAAATTGATAAGCTCGAAAAGCATTTGAAGGATGTGACTTGACGGTTGAAACAATTGTTAACTCGGCTGAAAGTCATATTCAAGAACAAAATGAGACAAACAACTGGAATTACATATTCAAACTCTAAATACATTAAACATGGCTTAAAATATTTAAAAGAAACTGAACCCATTGCTTTCGAGTCAATTCCAACTCATAGCGACCCTCTAGGGCAGAGTGGAACAACCCCATAGAATTTCCAAGGAGCGACTGGTGGATTCAAACTACCAATCATTTGGTTAGCGGCTGAGCTCTTAACCACTGTGCAACCAGGGCTTCCAAAACCCAAAACCAAAGCCATTGTTGTCAGGTCAGTTTTGACTCATAGCAACCCTATAGGCCCTATAGGACAGACTAGAGCTGGCCCATAGCGTTTCTAAAGAGCACTGGTAGATTTGAACTGCCGACCTTTTGGTTAGCAGCCGTTAGTAACCACGGCTCCTTATAGGTACTTAAATCTTTATGTTGGAAATAAAAAACCAAACTCAAACACATCCAGTCAGTTCTGATTTATGTTGGAAATAGCAAATAATAAAAATCTTTTTCATTTTAAAAAAAAAGAAAGGCAAGGAATAAGGACTAAGTTTTCACTTTGGCTCATTAAATCTACCCATAAACCAAACCCATTGCTGTCCAGTCGATTCTGATGCATAGTGAGTGACCTTATAGGACAGAACAGAACTGCCTCGTAGGGTTTCCAAAGCTGTAATCTTTATGGGAGCAGATTGCCAGGTCTTTTCTCCTACAGAATGGCTGATGGGTTCAAACTGCTGACCTTTTGGTTAGCAGTCTAGTGCTTAACCACTGTGCCACCTGGGCTCCTTTCATTAAATCTAAAGAGCCATAACATATACACAACATAACATATACGTATACACAATTTAACATATACATATACATTAAGTCCCCCATTGTGAATATCTGACTTATGAATAACACATACTTGCCCTTTAATGTTATAGAAATTTGCCCTCATTTTAAAATGATTGAACCAATCCCTACTCGCAACAAATTCTTCATCACAATCACCTTCACCTGCTGCTTGTGTAGCTTTTAAATAATTGAAAAGGCTTCGAGCCTTTTGTTGCACTAAAGTAAGGCTACATAAGGACCCTATGCACTCGTTCTGGCTCGCCTACAATTCAACTTAAAGTCTTCCTCAGACTTAAAGACACACCTAGGAATGGACCTCGTTCATAACCCAGGGACTGCCTGTGCATACGTACTTATAAAATGTACATATATAACCCCAGGTTTTATTGTACATCTTTCACGAATTTTTTCAGCAGCACTAATTTAATGCTAATATACTCTAAATAAGTTTTAAGATCTTAGAGACGCTTTCTTGGGGTTTGGATTACTTACTCTGGGGTTTTGGATTTGACTTTTTTTTTTTTTTTTTTTTGACTTGCTGTATAATAATTGGCATATGCCAAAGCACTGATGGATTGGAATCTTCAGTAAAGTATAATAAATAAATCTGTCTTCAACTCTGTGTCAAACGGGAGACTGTTTCCTTCTAACAAAAACGTGTCAGATTCATTGAGCGACCATATTTTTAATCTAACTCCAACAATTCACCCCACTGAAATAACCTCTGAATGTGGGTTTTAGTTTCAGCCTATGTAGAATAATTGTGAAAATTTAAAGATGGCCCATTTTGAAGGTATATTTGGAATTTTTTGTAAATGAGGCAACATCTGAAAGAGCCAAAAACTAGGCAAATCAACTATTTGGTAAATGAATATTAGAAGCCTACAGTGTTATTAAGTTTAAAAAAAAAAAACAAACTTTTTTTTCTTTTACATTCCTTTTTTTTGTGTGCTTTATGTGAAAGTTTACAATTCAAGTCAGTTTCTCATACAAAAACTTACATACACATTGTTATGTGATCCTAGTTGCCTTCCCTACAATGTGACTGCACACCCTGTATTTCCCACATCCGTTCAACCAGCTCCTGTCCCCATCTGCCTTCTCATCTCCCCTCCAGACAGGAGCTGCCCCAATAGCCTCACATGTTTATTTGAGCTAAGAAGCAAACGCCTCACCGGTATCATTTTATGTTTTATAGTCCAGTCTAATCTTTGTCTGAAGAGTTGGCTTCGAGAATGGTTTTCGTTTTGGGCTAACAGAGAGTCCAGGTACCATGACCTCTGAGGGTCCTCCAGCCTCAGTCAGACCATTAAGTCTGGTCTTTTTACCAGAATTTGAGGTCTACCACCCACTGTTCTCCTGCTCCATCAAGGATTCTCTGTAGTGTTCCCAGTCATTGGTGGTAGCTGGGCACCATTTAGTTTTTCAGATCTCAGGCTAATGTAGTCTCTGGTTTATGTGGCCCTCCTTCTCTTTGGCTCATATTTTCCTTTTTCAAGGTCTTGGTGTTCTCCATTCTCCTTTGTTCCAGGTAGGTTGAGACAAATTGGTGCATCTCAGATGGCTACTGCTAGCTTTTAAGACCCAAACACCACTCACCAAAGTGGGATGTAGAACGTTTTCTTAATACACTTTGTTATGCCAATTGACCTAGATGTCCCCTGAAACCATGATCCCCAAACCCCTGCCCCTGCTACTCTGTTCCTCGAAGTGTTGCGCTGTATTCAGAAAACGTCTTAGCTTTTTGATTAGTCCAGTCGTGCTGCCTTCCCCTGTATTGTGTGCTGTCTTTCCCTTCATGTGAAATAATTCTTGTATGCTATCTAATTAGTGAATACCCTTCTCTCTCCTTCACTCCCCACCCTCATAACCATCAAGGAATATTTTCTTCCTTGTTTAAACCTTTTCTTGAGTTCTTATAATAATGGTCTCATATGATATTTGTCCTTTTGCAACTGAGTAATTTCACTCAGCATAACGTCTTCCAGATTCCTCCATGTTATGAGATGTTTTAGGGATTCATCATTGTTCTTTATCATTACATAGTATTCCATTGTGTGAATATAGCATAATTTGTTTTTCCATCCATCCGTTGATGGGCTCCTTGGTTGTTTCCATCTTTTTGCTATTGTAAGCAGTGCTGCAATGAACATGGGTGTGCATATTATCAATTCGTGTGAAGTGTCATTCCCCTAAGATATATTTCAAGGAGTGGGATTGCTGGTAGTTCTATTTCTAGCTTTTTGAGTCAGCACCAAATCGATTTCCAAAGTGGTTGTACCATTTTACATTCCCACAAGTAGTGTAGAAGTGTTCCAATCTCTCCACAGCCTCTCTAACATTTATTATTTTGAGTTTTTTGGATTAATGCCAGCCTTGTTGGGGTGAGATGGTATCTCATTGTAGTTTTGATTTGCATTTCTCTAATGGCTAATGATCATGAGCATTTCCTCTTGTATATGTTAGCTACCTGAATGTCCTTTTTAGTGAAGTGCCTGTTCATATCTTTTGTCCATTTTTTTTTTAATTGGGTTATTTGTCTTTTTGTTGTTGAGGTTTTGCAGTATCATGTAGACTTTAGAGATTATGTGCTGACTGGATTTGTCTTAGCTATTTTTTTTTTTTTTTTCCATCTGCAGGTTGTCTTTTTACCCTTTTGGTGAAGTCTTTGGATGAGCATAAGTGCTTGATTTTTAGGATCACCCAGTTATCTAGTTTCTCTTCCAGTGTTTGTGCTTTGTTAGTAATGTTTTGTATACCATGTATGCCACATATTAGGGCTCCTAGCATTGTTCCTATTGTTTTCTTCCATGATCTTTATCATTTCAGGTTTTATATTTAGGTTTTTGATCCATTTTGAGTTAATTTTTGTGCGTGGTATGAGGTATGAGTCTTGTTTCATTTTTTGCAGATGGATATCCAGTTATGACAGCACCATTTGTTAAAAAGACTATGTTTTTTTCCCATTTAATGGACTTCAGGCCTTTGTCAAATATCAGCTGCTCATATGTGGATGAATTTATATCTGGATTCTGAATTCGGTTCCATTGGTCTATGTATCTGTTATACCAGTACCATGCTGTTTTGACTACTGTGGTGGTAAAATAGGTTCTAAAATCAGGTAATGTGAGACCTCCCACTTTGTTCTTCTTATTCAGTAATACTTTACTTATCTGGGGCATCTTCCCTTTCCTTATGAAGTTGGTGATTCATTTCTCCATCTCATTAAAAAACGTATTTGGAATTTGGATTGGGGTTGCGTTGTATCTGTAGATAGCTTTGGGTAGACATTTTCACAATGTTGAGTCTTCCTATTCATGAGCAAGGCATGTTTTCCCACTTATATAGGTCTCTTTTGATTTCTTGCAGTAGTGTCTTGTAGTTTTCTTTGTATAGGTCTTTTACACCTCTGGTTAGATTTATCCCTAAGTATTTTATCTTCTTTTTTTTTTTTTTTTTTTAGTATTTTATCTTCTTGGGGGTTATTGTAAATGGTATTGATTTGCTGATTTCTTCTTTGACATTCTCTTTGTTGGCACAGAGAAATCCAATTGGTTTTTGTATGTTTATCTCATATCCTGATAATTTGCTTAACTCTACTATTAGTTTCAGTAGTTTTCTCGTGGATCCTTTAGGGTTTTCTGTGTATAAGATCATATCATTAAAAATAGAGATATTTTTACTTCTTCCTTACCAATTTGGATACCCTTTATTTCTTTATCTAGCCTAATTGTTCTGGCTGGGACCTCCAGCACAACGTTGAATAAGAGTGGTGATAAAGGGCATACTTTTCTGGTTCTCATTCTCAAGGGGAATGCTTTCAGGCTCTCTCCATTTAGGATGATGTTGGCTGTTGGCTTTGCATAAATGCCCTTCGTTATGTTGAGGAATTTCCCTTCTAGTCCTATTTTACTGAGAGTTTTTGTCATGAATGGGTGTTGGACTTTTTTGTATCAATTGATAGGATCATATAGTTTTTGTGTTTTGTTTTATTTATGTGATAGATCACATTTATTGTTTTTCTAATGTTGAACCATCCCTGCATACTTGGTATGAATCCAAATTGATTATGGTGAATTATGTTTTTGATATGTTGGTGAATTCTATTGGCTAGAATTTTGTTGAGGATTTTTGCATCTAGGTTTAGGAGAGCTATTGGTTTGTAATTTTCTTTTTTTGTGGTGTATTTACCTAGTTTTGGTATCAGTGTTATGCTGGCTTTATAGATTGAGTTTGGGGGTATTCCATCCTTTTCTATGCTCTGAAATACCTTTATTAGTAGTGGTGTTAACTCTTCTCTGAAAGTTTGGTAGAATTCTCCAGTAAAGTCATCAGGGCCAGGACTTTTTGTTGTTGTTGTTGGAAGTTGTTTAATTACCTTTTCAATCTCTTCTTTTGTTATAGGTTTATTTAGTTGTTCTATCTCTGATTGTGGTAGTATAGGTAGGTAGTGTGTTTCTAGAAACTTGTCCATTTCCTCTAGGTTTTCAAATTTGTTACAGTACAATTTTTCATAGAGTTCTGTTATGATTTCTTTTAATTTCAGTTGGGCCTGTCATGATATCGTCCATCTCATTCCTTATTTGGGTGACTTGGTTCCTCTCCTGTTTTTCTTTGGTCAGTTTGGCCAATGGTTTATCAATTTTGTTGATCTTTTCAAAGAACCAGCTTTTGGTTTTATTAACTCTTTCAAGTGTTTTTCTATTCTCTAATTCATTTATTTGAAATAAATGCTCTAATTTTTATTATTTCCTTTCTTCTGGGGCCCAAGGGCTTCTTTTGCTTTTCTCTTTCTAATTGTTCAAGTTATAGGGTTAATATTTTGATTTTGGCCCTTTCTTCTTTTTGGATGTGTGCAATTATTGCTATAAATTGACCTCTGAGCACTGCTTTTGCTGTGCCCCATAGGTTCTGGTGGGATATGCTTTCATTCTCCTTTGATTGTGTGAATATCTTTATTGTACCCTTAATTTCTTCTATAAACCAGTAGTTTGAGAGCAAGGTGTTGTTTGATTTTTTTTCCTTTGCTTTTCCTGTTATTGATTTCTACTTTTATGGCTTTATGGCCCAAAAAAGTGCTTTGCAATATTTCAATATTTTGGATTTTTTTGATGCTTGCTTTGTGGCCTAATATAAGGTTTATTCTAGAGAACGTTCCATGTGCATTGGAAAAGAAAGTATACTTGGCTGCTGTTGGGTGGAGTGTTCTGTATATATCTTTGAGATCAAGTTGTTTGATTGCGGCATTTAGATCTTTTGAGTCTTTACTGAGCTCCTTTCTAGATGTCTTGTCCTTCACCAAAAGCAGTGTGCTTAAGTCTCCGACTATTATTGTGGAGCTGTCTATCTCTTTTTTCCATGCTGTTAGAGCTTTTTTATTTTAATGTGTTTTGGACCCCTGTAATTGAGTGTGTAACTATTTAACGTGGTTATGTCCTGGTGTATTGACCCTTTAATCATTATATAGTGTTTTTCCTTATCTTTTGTGGTGGATTTTACTTTAAAGTCTATTTTGTCAGAAATTAATATTGCCACTCTTGCTCTTTTTTTTTTATTGTTGTTTGCTTGATATATATATTTTTCCCATTCTTTGAGTTTTAGTTTGTTTGTGTCTTTGAGTCTAAGATATGTCTCTTGTTGGCAGCATATAGACAGATCATATTTTTTAATCCATTCTGCCACTTTTTGTCTCTTTATGGGTGCATTTAGTCCATTAACAGTGAGCATAATTATTGATAGGTATGAGTTTAAGTCTGCCATTTTGATGTGTTTTTGTGTGTGTGTGTGTTGTTGACAGTTTTTTTGTTCTAATGAATTTTCTGTCCTAAGTCATTTTCTTTTCATCTTTTTCAATGTTGATTTTGTAGTTTCTGAGTCAAGTTTTTCTTGTTTTTTTTTTTTCCGATTTGTAGGACTGTTAGTTTCCTTTGTGGTCACCTCAATATTTACCCCATATTTTTCTAGGTTTAAACCAATCTTTTATTTCTTTATATCACCTTTTCTTCCTCTCCATATGAAAGATCTATGACTACACTTTTAGTCACTTTTTGTAGTTTTGATGCTGTCATCTTTTACGTAATGAAGTCTCTGTATCCCTGTTTTGAGCATTTTAGCTTTGACTTGTTTTTGTGATTTCCCTGTCTGGGTTGATATCTGGTTGTTCTGTCTTCTATTCTAGTTTTGGGTTATTATCTGATGTTATTGACTTCTAACTGAAGCACTCCCTTTAATATTTTTTGTAATATTGGTTTGGTTTTTATGAATTCCCTAAACTTCTGTTTGTCTAGAAATGTCCTAATTTCACCAACATATTTGAGAGACAGCTTTGCTATATATATAACTCTTGGCTGGCTTTTTTTTTTTTTTCTTTAAAGCTTTATATATGTCATCCCATCCTCTTCTTGCCTGCATGGTTTCTGCTGAGTAGTCCAAGCTTAATCTCATTGAATCTCCTTTTAGGTGTCTTTTTGTTTATCCCTAGCCACTCTTAAAATTCTCTCCTTATGTTTGGTTTTGGCAAGTTTTGGTTAATATGTCTTGGTGACTTTCTTTTGGGATGTACCTTTCAGGATATCAGGGAAGTTTTCTGCCAAACAATCTTCAACAATTCTCTTTGTATTTTCTGTTATCTATCCCTGTTCTGGTACTCCAATCACCCATAGTTTACTTCTTTTGGTAGAGTCCCACATAATTCTTTGGGTTTCTTCATTTTTTTAAATTCTTTTATCTGATTTTCACTCAAACATGTTGGGGCTAAGTGCTTTTTCTTCAGTCTCACTAATTCTGACTTCCATTGCCTCAGTTCTGCTCTTATGGCTTTCTATGGAATTTTCTAATTCTGTAATTTTATTGTTAATCTTCTGAATTTCTGTTTGCTGTCTCTCTATGGATTCTTGCAGCTTATTAAATTTGTCATTATGCTCTTGTCTAATCTGCATAAGTTCCTCTAATGCTTTGTCTGTGCTTTCCTTGGCTTGTTCTGCATTTTGCCTGATCTTCTTCCTGGGTTCTGTGAACTAATCTTTTGTATTCTACCTCCAGTAGTTCCAGGAAGTTCTCTTCACCCAGAAGATTTCTTGATTCTTTGTTTTGGGAGTTTGCTGAAGCCATTGTGGTCTGCCTCTTTATTTGATTTGATATTGACTGTTTTTCTCTGAGCCATCAGTAAGTTATTGTATTTATTTATTTTATGTTTGCTTACTGTGTCCTAGCTTTTTGTTTTGATATGCCCAAATATGCTGCTGAAGTGAGCTAGTTTGATTATTGCTGCCTTTGAAGCTCTAATGTCCTGTCATCAGTGGTTAGAGCTGATACTAGGTATGTTAGCCCAGGAGTCTGTTCAGTTTTCTTGTGTGGATTCAGCTCAGGTGTCCAGATAATCAGTCACCAAGTGGGTGGTGCAGTCTCTCACCTACAGTACTAGACAAGCAGGGGCGATTGGTATAGGCATAGGTATCTGGGTGCATTAGGGGTTCACATGCTGAGCAAGGCAGGGGGCTAAAAACTGCCCATGAATATCTGCAATGAAAGCATGCCCCTGCTCCCTAGAGTGTGTAGGACACCCAATGCTGTTGACTGTAATGACTGGGAGGCATCACTAATCTTGGACCTCTGTCGTGGGTGGCTAGGTGTCATGGGTTGAGCCAAGAGTCCTCAGGTCCCTGATGTGGGTAGGTAAGGACCCTGCTGAATAGGCAGAGTGGTGTCAAATTATATGAACCTGCCTCTCCACCATGTAGCTGAAATAGCTGAAGTTAGACTTCAGGTTTATACCCTGTTGTAATGCACTAATGAGGGCCTACATTCTTGAAATGGCCTTACACAGGCCTATGCAGGAGTGAAAGGCCTTCAAAGTCCATGGAACCCTTATGCCTGTGCCTAGGCAAAGGAGTTGCTTCTGCCCTAATTTCCCAGCTTAGGGGATCTGGCAGATTATTTTTTTCCCTGTTTGTTAATTTGTTCCCTCTCTGAGACCAGGAGAATGGCTCAGGTTGAGTGCAGAGTCCTTCTACCAGCCCAGGGAATGCAACCGGCTGTGCTCCAGTGCATAGTGGGAAGGGAGTGGATAAATGGGTGAGAGATTTTTCCTGAAGGGGTATTTTTGGATCACGGTAAGTTAAACACAGCTAGTTATCATTTGCCACTATTGTGGGCCACTTCTCAGTTGCACTGGAGGGTTGAGCAGCCTCTCTGCCATTCAGCCTCCCCTGATGTGGAAAATGCATCTCAAAAACTGTGTTTGCAGCAGTTAAAGAATCCATCTGCGGGGTGCTGGTTCCTGCTGAGTCAGGTCTGGCAACTCCTCACTGCTTCTGAACCATTTCTCCCTCCCCTGCCTCTCAGTCTGATTCCTCACCTTAGCTTTTGATATTCAGGGCTTCTAGCTTGTCACATATAATCAATTAACTTGTTTTCTCAGGTCTTTATTGTAAGAGGGCCCACAGGAAGCATCCAACTACTCCACCATCTTGGCCCTGCCTGTAAAAATTTTTTATACTCTTTCTGTAAATACTTTTAAAAAATCCCAAAACCTTATGTATTAGAATATCTACAATGGGAACTTATTCTATTAGTCAATATTGTTAGATTTTTTAAAAAAACACAGCAGGAGGTAGGGTAGGAAATATGTGGGAACTCTGTACTTTCTGGGGAATTTTTCTCTAGAACTAAAATTCTCTAAAGTAAGTCTATTAACAAGGGGAAAAATGTATACAAACTGAAGTTAGCATGATTTTCAACAAATAAAATATTACACGTGCCTGAGTGCACTGGAAATTTTAAGAACTACATGTTCAGTGAAGTCTTACATATCTCAATAACCAATATAGCCAGAGTAGTTTTAAATTTCTAAAGATAGAAATTTATATACAACTGGGGAAGAGCTGTGTCCTCAAAGTAGAGTCAACCTTAATGACATGGATGGAGTAAAGCTTTCAGAACCTTCATTTGCTGATGTAGCATGACTCAAAATGAAATGAAATAGCTGCAAACATCCATTAATAATCAGAACATGGAAAGTACTAAGTATGAATCAAGGAAAATTGGAAGTCGTCAAAAATGAAATGGAACACATACAGATTGATAACTTAAGTATTAGTGAGCTGAAATGGACTGGTATTGGCCATTCTGAATTGGACAGTCATATGGTCTACTATGCTGGGAATAACAAATTGAAGTGGAATGGTGCCGTGTTCATCAAGAAAAAGAACATATCAAGATCTATCCTGAATTAAAACACTGTAAGTGATAGGATAATATCTAGATGCATACAAGGAGGACCAGTTCGTAAGACTATTATTCAAATTTAAACACCAAACACTAATGCCAAAGATGAAGAAATTAAAGATTTTCACCAAATTCTTCAGTCTGAAATTGACCAATCATGCATTTGATATGTATTCATAATTACCAGTGATTGGAATGTGAAACTTGGAAACAAAGAAGGATTTGGAGTTGGAAAATATGGCCTTGGTGATAGAAACAACACCAGAGATCACATGACAGAATCGTTGCAAGAACAACGACTTCTTCATTGCAAACATATTTTTTCAACAACATACATGATGGCTATACACATGGACTTGGCAGGACCAAATACACAGGAATCAAATTGATTACAACTATGAAAAAAAGATGATGGAGCAGTTTAATATTATCAGTCAGAACAAGGCCAGGGGTTGACTGCAGAACAGACCATCAATTGTTCATGTCCAAATACAAGTTAAAACTGAAGAAAATTAAGTCCACTAGAGCCAAAGTACGGTCTTGAGTATATACTACCTAGAATTAGAAAGCATCTTAAGAATAGATTTGACGCATTGAATGCTAATGAATGAAGACCAAACAAATTGTGAAATGATATCAAGGACATGATACGAGAAGAAAGCAAAGGGTCATTAAAAGACAGGAAAGAAAGAAAAGACCAAAATGGATGTCAGAAGAGACTCTGAAACTTGCTCTTGCACGTAGAGTAGCTAAAGCGAATGGAAGAAATGATGAAGTAAAAGAGCTGAGCAGAAGATTTCAAAGGGCTCCTCCAGAAGACAAAGATAAGTATTATAATGGAATGTGAAAAGACCTGGAGATAGAAAACCAGAAGGGAAGAACAACCTCAGCATTTCTCAAGCTGAAAGAACTGAAGAAAAAATTCAAGCCCTAAGTTACAACTTTGAAGAAATCTTTGGGCAAAATACTGAATGATGCTGGAAACATCAAAGGAAGATGGAAGGAATACACATAGTCACTGTAGCAAAAAGGTTCAGTTGATGTTCAACCATTTCACAAAGTAATATATGATCAAGAACCAGTGGTACTGTAGGAAGAAGTCCAAACTGCACTAAAGGCATTGGTGGAAAACAAGGTTCCAGGAGTATACGGAATACCACTTAAGATGTTTCAACAAGTGGTTGCAGCATTGGAGGTGCTCACTTGTTAACGTCAAGAAATTTTGTGATAGCTACCTGACCAATAGACCGGAAAAGATCAATATCTGTGCCCATTCCAAAGAAAGATGACTCAACAGGATATAGAAATTATGGAACAATATTATTAATATCACACACAAGTGAAAGTTTTCTGAAGATCATTCAAAAGTGGTTGTAGCAGAGAGGCGGAGCCAAGATGGCGGACTAGGCAGACGCTACCTCGGATCCCTCTTACAACAAAGACTCGGAAAAACAAGTGAATCGATCACCTACATAACAATCTACGAACCCTGAACAACAAACACAGATTTAGAGACAGAGAACGAACTAATACGGGGAAGCAGCGATTGTTTCCAGAGCCTGGAGCCAGCGTACCAGTCAGGTACGGCACAAGCACAGAGAGCTGCTCCACCCCCCTGAACTAACCCCGGGAGGGGGACCAGCCGGTTCCATGGGCGGCGTGGGACCCAGCCGGTAGGAGAAGTCCCCGGGAGGCAGTGACTGGTCTTGGAGCAGAAAGAGCAGAGTCCGAGCCGGGGAACCATACTGCAGGGATTTGGACTGGATGCAGCGGATTTTCTGGAAAAACTAGTTTCCCAGTGATGGCTCGGAGACAACAATCCATATCAAACCACTTAAAGAAGCAGACCATGACAGCTTCTCCAACCCCCCAAACAAAAGAATCAAAATCTTCCCCAAATGAAGATACAATCTTGGAATTATCAGATACAGAATATAAAAAACTAATTTACAGAATGCTTAATGATATCACAAATGAAATTAGGATAACTGCAGAAAAAGCCAAGGAACACACTGATAAAACTGTTGAAGAACTCAAAAAGATTATTCAAGAACGTAGTGGAAAAATTAATAAGTTGCAAGAATCCATAGAGAGACAACATGTAGAAATCCAAAAGATTAACAATAAAATAACAGAATTAGACAACGCACTAGGAAGTCAGAGGAGCAGACTCGAGCAATTAGAATGCAGACTGGGACATCTGGAGGAACAGGGAATCGACACCAACATAGCTGAAAAAAAATCAGATAAAAGAAATAAAAAAAATGAAGAAACCCTAAGAATTATGTGGGACTCTATCAAGAAGGATAACCTGCGGGTGATTGGAGTCCCAGAACAGGGAGGGGGGACAGAAAACACAGAGAAAATAGTTGAAGAACTCCTGACAGAAAACTTCCCTGACATCATGAAAGACGAAAGGATATCTATCCAAGATGCTCATCGAACCCCATTTAAGATTGATCCAAAAAGAAAAACACCAAGACACATTATCATCAAACTCACCAAAACCAAAGATAAAGAGAAAATTTTAAAAGCAGCCAGGGAGAAAAGAAAGGTTTCCTTCAAGGGAGAATCAATAAGAATATGTTCTGACTACTCAGCAGAAACCATGCAGGCAAGAAGAGAATGGGACGACATATACAGAACACTGAAGGAGAAAAACTGCCAGCCAAGGATCATATATCCAGCAAAACTCTCTCTGAAATATGAAGGCGAAATTAAGATATTTACAGACAAACACAAGTTTAGAGAATTTGCAAAAATCAAACCAAAGCTACAAGAAATACTAAAGGATATTGTTTGGTCAGAGAACCAATAATATCAGATATCAGCACAACACAAGGTCACAAAACAGAACGTCCTGATATCAACTCAAATAAGGAAATCACAAAAACAAATTAAGA
Source organism: Loxodonta africana (assembly GCF_030014295.1). NCBI lineage: Eukaryota > Metazoa > Chordata > Mammalia > Proboscidea > Elephantidae > Loxodonta > Loxodonta africana. The sequence goes on along the minus strand of NC_087343.1, from coordinate 107,889,857 downwards.
TTAATTAAAAAAAAATACACATAACAGGGAATCATGGAAGTCAATAGGTAAAAGATCACAATAATCAAAAAGAGGGACTAAGTACAGGAGGCATTGAACGGCCATATGAAGAGTGATACAAGGTGATATAGAACAATACAAGTTAGGTTTTTACTTAGAAAAATAGGGGTAAATAATAAGGTAACCACAAAAAGGTATAACAGCTCTATAACTCAAGATAAAAACCAAGAAAAACGTAACGACTCAACTAACATAAAGTCAAGCACTATGAAAATGAGGATCTCACAATTTACTAAAACGCCTCAGCACAAAAAAGTATGTGGAAAAATGAAATTGTCAACAACACACATAAAAAGGCATCAAAATGACAGCACTAAAAACTTATTTATCTATAATTACCCTGAATGTAAATGGACTAAATGCACCAATAAAGAGACAGAGAGTCACAGACTGGATAAAGAAACACGATCCATCTATATGCTGCCTACGAGAGACACACCTTAGACTTAGAGACACAAACAAACTAAAACTCAAAGGATGGAAAAAAGTATATCAAGCAAACAATAAGCAAAAAAGAAGAGGAATAGCAATATTAATTTCTGACAAAATAGACTTTAGACTTAAATCCACCACAAAGGATAAAAAGGACACTATATAATGATAAAAGGGACAATAGATCAGGAAGACATAACCATATTAAATATTTATGCACCCAATGACAGGGCTGCAAGATACACAAATCAAATTTTAACAGAATTGAAAAGCGAGATAGATACCTCCACAATTATAGTAGGAGACTTCAACACACCACTTTCGGAGAAGGACAGGACATCCAGTAAGAAGCTCAACAGAGACACGGAAGATCTAAATACAACAATCAACCAACTTGACCTCATTGACTTATACAGAACTCTCCACCCAACTGCTGCAAAGTATACTTTTTTTTCTAGCGCATATGGAACATTCTCTAGAATAGACCACATATTAGGTCATAAAACAAACCTTTGCAGAGTCCAAAACATCGAAATATTACAAAGCATCTTCTCAGACCACAAGGCAATAAAACTAGAGATCAATAACAGAAAAACTAGGGAAAAGAAATCAAATACTTGGAAAATGAACAATACCCTCCTGAAAAAAGACTGGGTTATAGAAGACATTAAGGAGGGAATAAGGAAATTCTTAGAAAGCAACGAGAATGAAAATACTTCCCATCAAAACCTCTGGGACACAGCAAAAGCAGTGCTCAGAGGCCAATTTATATCAATAAATGCACACATACAAAAAGAAGAAAGAGCCAAAATCAGAGAACTGTCCCTACAACTTGAACAAATAGAAAGTGAGCAACAAAAGAATCCATCAGGCACCAGAAGAAAACAAATAATAAAAATTAGAGCTGAACTAAATGAATTAGAGAACAGAAAAACAATTGAAAGAATTAACAAAGCCAAAAGCTGGTTCTTTGAAAAAATTAACAAAATTGATAAACCATTGGCTAGACTGACTAAAGAAATACAGGAAAGGAAACAAATAACCCTAATAAGAAATGAGAAGGATCACATCACAACAGAACCAAATGAAATTAAAAGAATCATTTCAGATTGTTATGAAAAACTGTACTCTAACAAATTTGAAAACCTAGAAGAAATGGATGAATTCCTGGAAAAACACTACCTACCTAAACTAACACATTCAGAAGTAGAACAACTAAATAGACCCATAACAAAAAAAGAGATTGAAACGGTAATCAAAAAACTCCCAACAAAAAAAAGCCCTGGCCCGGACGGCTTCACTGCAGAGTTCTACCAAACTTTCAGAGAAGAGTTAACACCACTACTACTAAAGGTATTCCAAAGCATAGAAAATGACGGAATACTACCCAACTCATTCTATGAAGCCACCATCTCCCTGATACCAAAACCAGGTAAAGACATTACAAAAAAAGAAAATTATAGACCTATATCCCTCATGAACATTGATGCAAAAATCCTCAACAAAATTCTAGCCAATAGAATCCAACAACACATCAAAAAAATAATTCACCCTGATCAAGTGGGATTTATACCCGGTATGCAAGGCTGGTTTAATATCAGAAAAACCATTAATGTAATCCATCACATAAATAAAACAAAAGACAAAAACCACATGATCTTATCAATTGATGCAGAAAAGGCATTTGACAAAGTCCAACACCCATTCATGATAAAAACTCTTACCAAAATAGGAATTGAAGGAAAATTCCTCAACCTAATAAAGGGCATCTATGCAAAGCCAACAGCCAATATCACTCTAAATGGAGAGAACCTGAAAGCATTTCCCTTGAGAACGGGAACCAGACAAGGATGCCCTTTATCACCGCTCTTATTCAACATCGTGCTAGAAGTCCTAGCCAGGGCAATTAGGCTAGACAAAGAAATAAAACGTATCCGGATTGGCAAGGAGGAAGTAAAGTTATCACTATTTGCAGATGACATGATTATATACACAGAAAACCCTAAGGAATCCTCCAGAAAACTACTGAAACTAATAGAAGAGTTTGGCAGAGTCTCAGGTTATAAAATAAACATACAAAAATCACTTGGATTCCTCTACATCAACAAAAAGAACATCGAAGAGGAAATAACCAAATCAATACCATTCACAGTAGCCCCCAAGAAGATAAGATACTTAGGAATAAATCTTACCAAGGATGTAAAAGACCTATACAAAGAAAACTACAAAGCTCTACTACAAGAAATTCAAAAGGACATACTTAAGTGGAAAAACATACCCTGCTCATGGATAGGAAGACTTAACATAGTAAAAATGTCTCTTCTACCAAAAGCCATCTATACATACAATGCACTTCTGATCCAAATTCCAATGTCATATTTTAAGGGGATAGAGAAACAAATCACCAATTTCATATGGAAGGGAAAGAAGCCCCGGATAAGCAAAGCACTACTGAAAAAGAAGAAGAAAGTGGGAGGCCTCAGCTTACCTGACTTCAGAACCTACTATACAGCCACAGTAGTCAAAACAGCCTGGTATTGGTACAACAACAGACACATAGACCAATGGAACAGAATTGAGAACCCAGACATAGATCCATCCACATATGAGCAGCTGATATTTGACAAAGGACCAGTGTCAGTTAACTGGGGAAAAGATAGCCTTTTTAACAAATGGTGCTGGCATAACTGGATATCCATTTGCAAAAAAATGAAACAGGACCCATACCTCACACCATGCACAAAAACTAACTCCAAGTGGATCAAAGACCTAAACATAAAGACTAAAACGATAAAGATCATGGAAGAAAAAATTGGGACAACCCTAGGAGCCCTAATACAAGGTATACACAGAATACAAAACATTACCAAAAATGATGAAGAGAAACCCGATAACTGGGAGCTCCTAAAAATCAAACACCTATGCTCACCTAAAGACTTCTCCAAAAGAGTAAAAAGACCAGCTACAGACTGGGAAAGAATTTTCAGCTATGACATCTCAGACCAGCGCCTGATCTCTAAAATCTACATGATTCTGTCAAACTCAACCACAAAAAGACAAACAACCCAATCAAGAAGTGGGCAAAGGATATGAACACACATTTCACTAAAGAAGATATTCAGGCAGCCAACAGATACATGAGAAAATGCTCTCGATCATTAGCCATTAGAGAAATGTAAATTAAAACTACGATGAGATTCCATCTCACACCAACAAGGCTGGCATTAATCCAAAAAACACAAAATAATAAATGTTGGAGAGGCTGCGGAGAGATTGGAACTCTCATACACTGCTGGTGGGAATGTAAAATGGTACAACCACTTTGGAAATCCATCTGGCGTTATCTTAAACAGTTAGAAATAGAATTACCATACAACCCAGAAATCCCACTCCTAGGAATATACCCTAGAGATACAAGAGCCTTCATACAAACAGATAGATGCACACCCATGTTTATTGCAGCTCTGTTTACAATAGCAAAAAGTTGGAAGCAACCAAGGTGTCCATCTACGGATGAATGGGTAAATAAATTGTGGTATATCCACACAATGGAATACTACGCATCGATAAAGAACAGTGAGGAATCTCTGAAACATTTCATAACATGGAGGAACCTGGAAGGCATTATGCTGAGCGAAATGAGTCAGAGGCAAAAGAACAAATATTGTATAAGACCACTATTATAAGATCTTGAGAAATAGTAAACCTGAGAAGAACACATACTTTTGTGGTTACGAGGGGGGGAGGGAGGGAGGGTGGGAGAGGGTCTTTTATTGATTAATCAGTAGATAAGAACTGCTTTAGGTGAAGGGAAAGACAACACTCAATACATGGAGGTCAGCTCAATTGGATTGGACCAAAAGCAAAGAAGTTTCCGGGATAAAATGAATGCTTCAAAGGTCAGCGGAGCAAGTGCGGGGGTCTGGGGAACATGGTTTGCGGGGACTTCTAAGTCAATTGGCAAAATAATTCTATTATGAAATCATTCTGCATCCCACTTTGAAATGTGGCGTCTGGGGTCTTAAATGCTAACAAGCGGCCATCTAAGATGCAGCAATTGGTCTCAACCCACCTGGAGCAAAGGAAAAGGAAGAACACCAAGGCCACACGACAACTAAGAGCCCAAGAGACAGAAAGGGCCACATGAACCAGAGACCTACATCATCCTGAGACCAGAAGAACTAGTTGGTGCCCGGCCACAATCGATGACTGCCCTGACAGGTAGCACAGCAGAGGACCCCTGAGGGAGCAGGAGATCAGTGGGATGCAGACCCCAAATTCTCATAAAAAGACCAAACTTAATGGTCTGACCGAGACTGGAGGAATCCCGGCGGCCATGCTCCCCAGACCTTCAGTTGACACAGGACAGGAACCATCCCTGAAGACAACTCATCAGACATGAAAGGGACTGGTTAGCGGGTGGGAGAGAGATGCTGATGAAGAGTGAGCTAATGATATCAGGTGGACACTCGAGATTGTGTTGGCAACTCTTGTCTGGAGGGGGGATGGGAGGATAGAGAGAGAGGGAAGCTGGAAAAATTGTCAAGAATGGAGAGACTGAAAGGGCTGACTCAAGAGGAGGAGAGCAAGTGGGAGTAGGGAGTGAGATGTATGTAAACTTATATGTGACAGACTGATTGGATTTGTAAACGTTCACTTGAAGCTTAATAAAAGTTATTAAAAAAAAAAAAGTGGTTGTAGCAGTACATCAACAGCCACATTCACAAGAGGACATGGAATGAGGGATCTCATTGCTGACGTCAGATGATCCTGGCTAAAAGCAGAGAATAACAGAAAGACGTTTACCTGTGCTTTATTGACTATTGGAAGACATATGACTGTGTAGATAATAACAAGTTATGGATAACATTGCAAAGAATGGTGTCATGGATTAAATTGTGTCCCCCCCAAATTTCTGTCAGACATGATTTCCAGTATTATGTGATTGCCCACCATTTTGTCATCTGATGTGATTTTCCTGTACGTTGTAAATCCTATCTCTACAATGTTAATGAAATGGGATTATCAGCAGTTATGGGGATTCAATCTACAAGATTAATCTACAATTCAAACCAATCTCTTTTGAGATATAAAAGATAGAAGTGAACAGAGAGACAGCGGGACATCATGCCACCAAGAAAGCAGTGCTGGGAGAAGAGCACTTCTTTGTAGGGAGGTTCCTGGGCACAGAAGCATCTAGATCACAAGAAGATTGATGACAAGGACCTTCCTCCAGAGTTGACAGAGAGAGAAGCATTTCCCCGGAGCTGGCGCCCTGAATTTGGACTTCTAGTCTACTAGACTGTGAGAGAATAAACATCTGTTTATTAAAGCAGTCCACTTTGGGTATTTGTGTTATAGTAGCACTAGATAACTAAGACAAATGGAAATTTCAGAACACTTAATTGTGTTCATGTGGAAACTGTAATAGACCAAGAGGCAATTGTTTGAACAGAGCAAAGGGGTACTGCATCGTTTAAAACCAGGAAAGGTGCACATCAGTGCTATATTGTTTCACCATACTTATTTAGTCTATATGCTAAGCAAATAATCAGAAAGTACAGGCTATATGAAGAAGAGTGTAGCATAAGGATTGGAGGAAGACTTATTAACAAGTTGTGATATGCAGGTGACATAACCTTGCTTGCTGAAAGTGAAGAGGACTTGAAGAACTTACTGATGAATGTCAAAGACTAAAGCCTATATTATGGATTTCAACTCAACATAAAGAAAATGAATAACCCTCTCAACTGGATCAAAAAGCAACAACATAGTAAATGGAAAAAAGATTGAAGTTGTCAAGGATTTTATTTTACTTCGATCCACGATCAACACCCATGAAAGCAGCAGTAAAGAAGTCAAAGGATATATTGCATTGGGCAAAAGACCACTTTAAATTAGTTAAAAAGCAAAGATGTCACTTTGAAGGCTAAGGTGTGCCTGATCCATGCCACGGTATTTTCAATCACCTCATATGTATGGGAAGGCTGGACAATGAATAAGGAAGACAGAAGAAGAACTGATGCCTTGGAAATATGGTGTTGGTGAAGAATATTGAATATACCATAGACTACCAGAAGAAGGAAAAAATCTGTCTTGGAAGAAGTACAACCAGAATGCTCCTTAGAAACAAAGATGGCGAGACTTCATCTCACGTACTTTGGACATGTTATCAGGAGGGACCAGTCCCTGGAGAAGGACATCATGCTTGGTAGAGTAGAGGGTCAGCAAAAAAGAGGAAGATCCTCAAGTAGATGGATTGATGCAGTGGCTGTGACAGTGGGCTCAAATATAAGAAAGATTGTGAGGATGGGCAGGACTGGGCAGTGTTTTGTTTTGTTGTACATAGGATGGCTATGAGTCAGAACTGAGTTGATGGCACCTAATGAAAAAATAACGACAGCTTAAAATTTCTAAAGAAAGGAAATATCTTTCGTCAATTGAATCTAATGCAGAAAGAAGCAGGTCTTATGAAGTTCCAGCTAGTGTCTATGAACGAATACTCTATACTCCTTAAGGCTTTATATTTTGTGTATTTTATCTGTTTTGAGCCGCATATTGTGCTTGTTCAATTATACTATGATTCTTTAACATTTTCACATATTACAGAATTCTTTTGTACCAAATGCAATATATATATATGCATTTTAAATAAACAGCTGAAAAACTAAATGAACATATGTGATGGTTAATATTATGTATCCACTTGGCTAGGCTATGATTCTCAGTGGTTTGGCAGACATTGGACAGGTTGTTCTTCCATATGTAATGTAATGTAATGTGATCACCTCTATGATGAGATCTGATATAACATAATCATCTCCATGATGAGATCTGATATGAGCAGCCAATCAGTTGAATGAGGAGTTTCCTTGAGAGGGTGATCTGCCCCCAGTATATAAACTGATGTTCCAGCAGGGCTCACTCTCTTTTTGGATTCTGCATCCTACTATTCATTATCTGACCTCCAGTTCTTGGAACATGAGTCAGCAGCTTACCACCTGAACTGCAGATTTTGGGAGTCATCAGCCCCTGCAGCCATAAGAGTCAGGAGAAGCCTCTAGGAGATGCCTGACCCACAGATTTGGGATTTGTTAGCCTCTACAACTGCCTGAGCAGTTGCCCTCCTTGAATTAAATCTCTTTCTCTCTATATGTATATATGTGTGTGCGTGTGTGTGTATGCATTAAGCTGGATTTGCTCCTCTAGATAATCCAGCCTAAAACAACATTATTAGGCTAAATATTACAATATTAAATCTATTTAGAGGAATTAAAATAAGAACTATTTGAATAACTGATTCTCAGTTAACCAGGTCACATACTTAATTTGTTGTTGTTGAGGAAGACCCTAGGTGAAATGGATTGACACAGTGGCTGCAACAATGGGCTCAAGTATAACAAAGATTGTGAGGATGGGGCAGGACCAGGCAGTGTTTTGATCTGTTGTACATGAGTTTGTTATGAGTGGGAACCAACTTGACAGCACCTAACAACAACAATGTCTCTAAAACATTTTTGAGCCAATTGAAGTTATACAAAATAAGCAAATAAAAGATATTTTCATAGGTGTATCACAATACAGAATTCTATTTATGGTATAATAGTTGGTGAATGGAGTATATGCTAGTTCAGTACAAACAAAAAAATGTGAGTTTGAATTGTGTTTGAAAGATTTCCTGAAGGCACATAATTCTAAGACTTAAAAAAAGAAAGGTTAAGATATAAATATGTAAGGAGGCAGTATTCAATTAGGTAAATGATACTGTTCGTTTCATCTGTGTTCTCTAAAATGTATTTTCTTTCGGTGGAAAGGTTTTGACAAATGGTTTTACGACCATGTACCAAAAAAGTAATCTCTAAAAACTGCTGTGGGTGTTTCTGGATGGCGCAGGATAGATGAGTATTGGTGGCCTTTATTGAGTTCTCAGAACTGTTCATCAAGATATTTCAAAGATACATTTAAGGGATGAAAAGAGGACTTTTTACACAACTTTATTGAAGAATAATGTACAGACCATCAAATGCACTTACTTAAGAATGCAGTTTGGTAAATGTTGACAAATGCATACAGCCATGTAACCATCAATTCAACAAAGATTCTACTTTCAGTCATCTCAAGAAGTTCCTTCACTGCCCTTCACAATCAATCCCTCCCACAATATGGCCCTGAGCTGCCAAAGATCTTGTTTACATAACCATACATTGTTTCTGTCTGTTCTAAAACTTCATATGATGAAATACAGCTAGACTCTCAAGGAAAAGAAATGCTTAGAATACACATAGAATGTGTAGCAAGTCATTGTCTGGAAGACTTGAGATTAGAAGGAGGAAAACTGAAAGGTACAAGACAAAGATTTTATTAGTCTTGACTCCGTCAGAGAATGACTGGTAAATGTGTGTGCATCCTTTATACACAGTGACTTACCAGGGATACTCTTCTATGCCAAGAAATTTGGAAGACAGCTGGCCAACCAACTGGAAGAGACCCATTTTTATGCCCATGCCAAAGAAAGATGATCCAAAAGAATGTGGAAATTATTGACCAATATCATACATAAGTAAAATTTTGCTGAAGATAATTCAAAAATGATTTCAACAATATATCAGCAGGGAACTGCTAGAAACCTAAGTTGATTCAGATGAGGACATGAAACAATAGATATCATTGCTGATGTCAGATGGATCTTGGCTGAAAGCAGAGAATATTGGAAAGATGTTTACCTGTGTTTCATTGATTTTTACATTAGTCAAATCTGATGCAAAAAACCTCTTTACAGTGTTAAAAAGCAAAGATGTCACTTTGAGAATTAAGGTGCACCTGACCCAAGCCATGGTACTTTAAATCACCACACGTGCATATGAAAGCTGAAAAATAAATAAGAAAGACTGAAGAAGTGTTAATGCCTTTGAATTATGGTGTTGGCAAAGAATACTGAATATACCATGAACTGCCAGAAGAACGAACAAATCTGCCTTGGAAGAAGTACAGCCAGAATTCCCCTTAGAAGGAAGGCCGGCAAGACTTGGTCTCACGTACTTTGTACATGTTATCAGGAGGTTCCAGTCCCTGAAGAAGGACATCATTCTTAGTAAAGTAGATAGCGTAAAACATGAATTGACACAGTGGCTGCAACAATGGTCTCAAACATAGCAGCAACTGTGAGAATGGTAGAGGAATCTGGCAGTGTTTCATTCTGTTGTACAAACAACAAACAACAACAATATATACACCCATTCCTTTCTTCATGATATCATTAGATTGCAAAGACAGGGTTGTTATGTGAAATTGGCAGTAGGAGAAAATGAGCATCATGGTGAGCCTGGTGGCAGCACGATCCTCCTCAACTGCTTTGGGTCTAGCAGGTAGCATATCTAGATGCTGGCATTGGCCATAGTGAGCACAATGGATGTGAGTGCAGCTGCGTTCCTCAAGCAACAGCACCGACACCTTGATCTTCATGTACAGGTAGCAACCCAGGTGCATGGCCGACTCGAGTGCCTCCTTCAGTGGCAGCATCATCTTGCACTCCTCACTGCTGCCTGTGGGTGCATGGCAGTGGTGACCCACAAACGGTTCATGGCAGAAGATGCAGACCACACACCTTTGCAACATGGTCAGGGCCTCACTGCCACCCCTGGTGGAGACCTGACACAGAGGACAGCACCTTTGTGCTGCCCATCTCCAGGTTGGCCAAGCTCTTTGCCTGGCTCAGTAGCCTGGTGCACCTAGACAGTAGATTTTTTTTACTATTGTCAGAAATGCAATAACTTGCCCTTCACTTTAGAAGGGATATCTTGAGATTCTCCACACCACTGGATCCCTAGAAATTTCACGTAGGTGAAAGTCGCCTGAATTTTTATCAGATTAATTTCCTACCCTCTAGCTTGCATTTTTTTTTACCAGTAAGCCCAGAGTCATTGACACTTCTTCCTTACTAGGTCCAACCAGAATAATGTCATCAATGTAATGGGCCAATATGACATCTTGTGGAAGGAAGAAGTGATCAAAGTCCCTGTGGACTAAATTATGATATAGGGCTGGAAAGTTGATATACCTTTGAGGTAGAACATTAAAGGTGTATTGCTGGCCTTGCTAGCTGAAGTCATACTGCTTCCAGTGGTCCTTTGAAATAGGTATGGAGAAAAAGTTTTAGCTAGATTAATATCTGATGCCAGGTACCAGGAGATGTATTAATTTGCTCAAGCAATGAAAGCACATCTGGAATAGAAGCTGCAGTTGGAGTCATCACCTGGTTAAGCTTTCAATAATCCACTATCATTCTCCAAGATCCATCTGTTTTGGGGACAGACCAAATAGGCCAGTTGAATAGGGATGGTATGAGAATCACCACCAGTGCATCCTTCAAGTCCTTGGTGGTGGTGGTAATCTCTGCAATCCCTCCAGGAACGTGGTATTGCTTTGGGTTAATATTTTTCTAGCTAGGGGCAGTTTTAATGGCTTCCACTTGGCTTTTCATACCATAATGGCTCTTACTCCACTTGTCAGAGATCCAATGTGTGGGTTTTGCGAGTTGCTAAGTGTGTTTATTCCAGTTACGCATTCTGGAACTGGGGAAACCACTATGGAGTGGGTTTGGGGACCCATTGTGAGCTGAGCCTAAGCTAAAACTCCATTAATAAACTGATGTCCATACACCCTATTCTGATGTTGGGCCACAAGTGACATTTTGGGTCTCCCAGAATTAGCATCAGTTCAGGGCCAATATCTAGTCATTTCTGAAAAGTCTGATTATTTCCTTTTCCCCAATGGACAGTCACTCTTGTAAAAGGCTGTAGATTCCTTTGGGGGAGGCTAGGGGAAATATTAACAGTAAAAATTTTTGGCAGCAAAGTGGGGTCCTTCCTCAAGGGGATTCACCTCCTCTTCATTCAAGAGGTTGTAGGTCTATAAACTTGCTGAAGCCTGAGAATTGTTTGAGGGGCCATGATCTTCTATTCTGGCAATTTGAATTAGACTGCTGTTCACTTGACCTAGAATTGTTCCACTTGTACAGATCAAGTAACTATTTAGTAGATTTCCTATCTATTTCACTCCTAGGGACACTATGACTAAGTAGCCAATGCCATAAGTCCATACAAGTCAGACTATTCTGATTACTGCTTTGGCACCACTGTCCATTACTGTAACCACACCGACCTTGTCTTTGTCAATTGAGTGCTGCCATTTGGCTCTACCACCATGGGGGTCAAGTCAGACCAATTGTAGTTAGGCGTCTTAATTCAGTTAGTGCAGTTTCCACTGTCAGATCTAACTTACATAAAATAACAATCACAGCAGTCTTCAGGGATGCTGGGGCTCCTTTCAGAAATTTGTTCCCCAGTGTTGTGGTAAAAAGTGTGTCCTCTGGGTACTTCATGTATGTGTCTGTGGGTCTAACTTGATGAATCCACTCTAACTTGCCAAGTTTCCCTAATCTTTATATTCCTTCTTCTACAGTATACCAAGGCAGATCTGGTACTTCAACATGATTCAGTATAGGCCAGCACATAACCCATGTCTCAGCGAACCAACCAAATAAACTATTAGATCCTTTCCTCACCTCTTGAGCTGAAACACTGAAGAATCTGTGCTTAGTGAACTGTCTTAGTCCCACCTAGTGCTGCCATAACAGATATACCACAAGTGGATGGCTTTAACGAAGAGAAATTTATTTTCTCACAATCTAGCAGGTTACAAGTCCAAATTCAGGGTGTCAGCTCCAGGGGAATTCTTTTTTCTGTCTGTTGGTTTTGGAAGAAGGTCCTTGTCCTCAATCTTCCCCTGGTCAAGGGGCTTCTCAGGTGCAGGGACCCTGTATCCAAAGGACATGCTTTGCTTCTGGTGCTGCTTTCTTAGTGGTATGAGGTCCCCAACTCTCTGCTAGCTTCCCTTTCCTATTATCTCTTGAGAAATAAAAGGTGGTGCAGGCCACACCCCAGGGAAACTCCCTTTACCTTGGGTCAGGGAGGTGACCTGAGTAAGGGTGCTGTTAAAATCCCAACCTAATCCTCTCTACATAAAATTACAACCAAAAAAATGGTGAACAACCACGCAATACTGGGAATCACGGCCTAACCAATTTGGCACACATATTTTTTGGGGGGACACAATTCAATCCATGACATGAGCCCATGTCAAAAAGTCAGACTGATCCAACTTTATGTTCCTTTTACCATTATTCCATGCACTTCATAGCCATTCCCACACATTCCCCATGTTTCTGTCTGCACATATTAGAAAACTCAAGCAGTTCTTCTGGAGTGTAATGTACCTTCTCTTGGGTCACACTTTGTGCTTTACCTTTTGGGGCTTGCTGGGCCTTAAAATTCTAGTTATAGGTCTAGAAGCAAAAATGGGTAGTGGGAATGTGTTCTGAGAATATGCAGCAACATTTTGTAAGGTATCTGCCTAAGGCAATGCCCCAGGCAAAGACTCAAATGCCTCCCCAGGGGATGACTCAGACAAAGGCTCTTCAGATGCAGCTAGGTTAATCTCATCAGATGGAGGTGGAAGGGCTAAATGGTTTTACTGGGAAGGTAACTTAGTAGACAAAGTTTGAGAATTCAATTGGCGTTGTAATTCAGACACTTATGATAAGAGTCAGAGTTTGATTTTTGGCAACATCAGCTCTGTTACTACAAGAAACAAAGCTTTCTTTTCAGGCACAAGTGGCAACTTTAAGGTCATTTATGTGGTGCTTGATCTGTGACTCTGAAATCCTAAGGTTATCTCGTTCTTTTACCACTTTGTCTAGGAAAAGTAGGACCAACAATCCAACTTCCTTATACTTCTCATTCTGACTAAATTGTAGAAAGGTAACAAACATGAATTACCCAGAGCCTTGTCTTTCACCAATACCTGACCTACTGGTGGTGATATTTTGTGCATTTCTATTGCCACCTCATGCCACAGATTAGCAGGGCCCTTTTTACTACTGGAAGCAGAGTCATCAACATCTTTAAGACTAACCATACTTGAGAACAAATTCAGAAAACTCAACCTTACAATTTTGCTTCTTGGTTACCACTCTTGGTTCCACATGTCTTAGGCTGGGTTCACTAGAGAAGCAAAAGAAATGAAGCATATATACAGAGAAAGAGAGAGAGAGATTTATATCAAGGAAATTGGCTCACACAGTTGTAGAGGCTAGAAAGTTACAAGTCCATGAGTCAGGCTGGAGACTTCTCCTGACTCACATAGCTGAAGGAGCTGGCGAACTCAAGATCAGCAGGTAAGAAAGCAGCTTGCTAGCTTATGAGCTGTGGAGTCTGACAAATTCCAAGATCTGCAGGTAAGCTGCTAGTTAAAATCCCAGGATCTGGAGGCCTGATATAGGATCCAGAGTGAGCAAAAGCCAGCAAGCTATGCCAGAAAGTCTACACATACTGGATGCAGGCAACATTGCTAAGGAAATTCCCTTTCAACTGATTGAGTACTCATAGATGATCTCATCATGGAGGTGATTACATTATATCAGATCTCATTGTGGAGATGATTACATCATTACATAGCTGCCAAACTACATCATAACTGCCAAACCACTGAGAATAATGGCCCAGCCAAGTTGACATACAACCTTAACCATTACACTAAGGTTCTGGGTAGACATAATTTTTTTTGGAGACACTATTTAACCTACTACAGATAGTGAAAGACAAGTAAGTGAGTCTTACTATAAGAGGTAAGCACGTGGAAAAACTTTGTGATGATGGAATGATTCCGTATTATGATTGCAGTAGTGGTTACATGAATCTACACGTGTGATAAAATGGCCTAGAACCATCAACACTGATCATACCAATGTCAATTTTCTGGTTTTGTTATTTTGTTTTAATTATGTAAGATGTACCTACAGGAGGAAATGAGGTGAATGGTGCATGCATGAGACCTATCTGTACTATGTTTGTAACTTTTTGTGAATCTATTATTTCAAATTAAAAGCTAAAAAGGGGTTCTAACAATTTGCCTGCAGATGTGAACATTTTTCCCCCTCATCATGTGCAAATAATGCTTGCTTTCCTTTGTGCCCAATACAAGAATGAGATGATCTCTGCCTCTTTAGGAAGGATAAAGTGTAATTGTTGAAGTGTGCTATGAGTCATGTGTCCAGTATTATAACGAATTGCTGATATTGTCACAGAGTTTATACATCTGCTTAGAAGACTAGAAGAGTAAGATCCAATAATTGCCTTACAAGCTGCTCTTGAATTGAATATTTTTTATATAATGAAGTTAAATTAAAATTCAAATTAACTGTAAAGTGTCACATTGCATCTTATGTAGTCAAAATTTCTTTCTACCCTGAAACTGATTTATGGATATTTAATGCATTTAGCTGAAAAGAGGATGATAGAATGATTAAAGGTTTTTAAAAGCCCAGAAGGTTTTCTTAAAAGTAAAAGTGGAGTATATGCAATCTTTGTATTTGCCTAAACCTTTTACAAAATGGGTGAAGTAGAATGTTGTCTGGGGAAAATCACTAGCACTGGAGATTTACAACAAAAAAAGTCAGTGCTAAATGTGTCATTTAAAGTGATTTAAATATGCTATCACTAAAAGAATAATTGGAAAATCATTTTCCTACTAAAACTTTTTAAATTTCTAAAATATACAAAAAGATTTCTTCCTAGCTTGAAGCCACATGATAGTTATATTTAGGTAGCTGACTGGCAGCTGTCTGATCTATTAGAAATGAGATTTCTTCTCCTCTGTCCACCTCAATCTCAGCACAAAATACGTTACTGAGGAGAATCTAGACTTGATTAGGATTGACATGTCTTTGTAGAGAAAATCTACAGGTGGAATCAAAATGTCATAAGTGAAATAAAGCCATAACAAAACAATTTCAAAGAAGGAAAAGAAAATCACGAGTCAGATTATTGATTGTAAGAACGATGAATGCTATTTTCTAATTCGACGTGAGTTTCAGAATTTGTATTCACAGACAGAAGTGAATCATGAATTATAATTTAACTATCTTAATCTCAGTGATAGCCAATTTACAATCAATTGTTTAAGTAGTACTTTATCCACTTAGTATCACAGCACAAATATTAATGTCAAGAGTAGTACCTTACACTTACCTAGTGTCTTCATTGTCAAAACATCAAAAGATGCTTTACAGATCAAGCGCCTCACCTCTGCAGTGGAACTCATTAGAAATTTAAAAGCAGGTACAGCACATCACAAAATGGTATCATATGTGAGGTGAAATGTATAATTTATCTTTCAAAATCAAATCAAGTTAAAATGGCCAAGATAAAATAATTGAATCAATATACTGTCAAATATTAGCTATGAGTAATTTTTGAGCCAAATCATTGCAGTAGAAAAATCATTTCAAATGTTTAAGATTTTATTCAGGATTCAACTGTGTTTCTTCTTCCAATGCAAGCTTATTGACCACTACTAGGGTAATGCTGAAGGTGATTGGTGAGGAGTTAGTCAGATGTAGGTTAAATGTGTTTCACTGAATTATAGATGGCACGGAAAAAATAAATAAAAGTCTAATAAATTTTTAAGTCTAGACTTCACACATTTTACACATGAGGAATCTCAGGTTCAAAGAAGTTAAGTGACTTATTTTCTAAAGTGATGATTAAAATATTTTTGTGTAATTATTTGTACAAATTATTTGTATAATTGTAAAATAATCCATGAGTGATTTTTACATTTTTTTATTGTTATATTGTTCAGAATATTTAATGAGTTTTCTGATTATCTTGACAATGAGTATAAATGCATATTGTCATTGGATGTCAGTGCTGATATTTATTAATGATATTTATAATCAAATTGGCACAATGATGTATTTCTTTAATTGCTCCAAATAATGAGAAAACAACAAAGGAAGACTTAATGTATACATAATATATTCATGACAAGATAAGGGCATATTATGTCATGGCATGCTGTATAAACAAAAGATTTTGAGCAATTTATTTAAAAAAGGTGGAAGAATTAATTTATCATGTGATCCATGGTAAGATAAGCATGTCAAATTTTAGCAAATCAATTATTTTCCTGCATGCCAAATCAATGTTGTTGATTTAAATTTATGGAGTTTTAAATTATTATAATAGTCAGATGGTAATTTTTGGCTTTATGTATGAGCTATGAACATAAGAAATCTACTCTTACATTTAAAAATTTAACATTGTAATACAATTATTTAAATTATCAGGGACAGTTCACAAGATAGTTTTCTAAAGAAATCTGTTATTTACTTTAAGTCAGAAACTCTGCTCCTAGGTTTATCTGACCCATTGCCTTCGGGTCCATTCTGACTCGTAGCAACGCTCTAGGACAGAGTAGAGCTACCACATAGCTTTTCCAAGCAGCTGCTGGTGGATTTGAACTGCCAACTTTTTGGTTAGCATCTGATCTCTTAACCACTGCACAGAGCCAGCTAATGGCAGATCAGAAGCTCTTTCTATTGCATCATTTGACCCTTTTTTCTCTACTATTTATCCAGATAATAATAGTAGAAAAATTTCCCTCTTATCTATTGTACAGTCATGAAGCAAAAACTTAATTTCAGAATCTAAAGCTTATTTGGTTGTGTACGCTAGTAAAAGGATCCGATATTTGTGATTAAAATATCTGAAATTCAGTTGACAAAAGGATATGGCAAAAATGTAAATTACTCTTCTATCATTTATTTTGGATTATAATGTGCCTTGAAGGCAGATTTGTGAAAATCAACATGCAGTTAAATTTTATATAGTCCAATTATTCTCTGATAAGAAAGTGATTATTAAGCACATAGATTAAGATTATTTCCTCTTCTCTGACATTAAGTGTATCTAAAGTTAAAAATGATAGTTTGGAGTATAATACCACCTTAAAGTAAAGTGAGTTCATTTTTCCTTTGGTTTATTTATCTACATTATTGTTCATTAAATCTAATGTTAACTATTCCATGCTCATTCTGCTTGACACAAGCTATTTATCCTCAGACCACTTCCCAAATATTTCTCTTCTGATCTTCTTAACTTTGTTACTCTAATTGTAGGCTGATGAAATAAATTAAAACATCCTGATGAATGTTTCTTAGCTAAAATGAAATTGCATAAAAGTATATTTTCAAGTTCTATGTATTTGAAGTTGATTTTATATTTTGAAATTTAATCAGGGCCTTGTGTTGACATGACTTACCCCCACGACACTGGTGGCTCTTTTCGGCTACAGAGCCAGAAAGAATTGATCTTTTCCCAGCCAAATGTTAAACTTGAAGATTTATTTTTCTTAAAACGTAGTAACATTTCATCACTAGTAGCTGAGATGCTGTTGCCTTTTAAGCAATATAAATCTTGAACAACAGAAACTTGTCGAAGAAGCCCGGTTTGGTGTAGAGAATTATTATGAGGCTTGTTATATGGACTAAATCTATGATTTTTAAATATGCATTGGTAACAATCAGAAGGCACTT
Source organism: Loxodonta africana (assembly GCF_030014295.1). NCBI lineage: Eukaryota > Metazoa > Chordata > Mammalia > Proboscidea > Elephantidae > Loxodonta > Loxodonta africana. The sequence goes on along the minus strand of NC_087343.1, from coordinate 107,871,931 downwards.
AAGAAGAAACAAAACTGAAAATATCTGGAAATTCTCATTTTTTAACTGTAACTTTGAATAATAATGGAACTACTGCTAACAACAACATAATAATGAACTTGTCATTTTAGGTGCTGTCCAGTTGCTTCCTTCTCATAGTCACCTTATGTACAACAAAACAAAACACTGCCTGGTCCTTATCATCCTCACAATAATTGCTATGCTTGAGTCCCTTGATGAAGCCACTGTGTCAATCTATCTTGCATGTTTGCAGCTATTTTTTCTCAATTTGAGTCATGCCACATCAGCAAATGAAGGTCCCAAAAGCTTTACTTCATCCACATCATAAGGCCAACTCTACTTTGAGGAGGCAGTTCTTTCCCAGTCGTTTTTTGAGTTCATTCCAAGCTGAGGTGTTCATCTTCTGACACTACATCAGACAATGTTCTCTGCTATTCATAGGATTCTCACTGCCAATTTTTTGAGAAGTAGACAGCCAGGTCCTTCTTTCTAGTCTTTGTTAGTCTGGAAGCTCCGCTGAAACCTATCCACCATGGGTGACCCTGCTGGTATTTGAAATACCGGTGGCATAGCTTCCAGTATCACAGTAACATGCAAGCCACCACAGTACAACAAACTAACAGACAAGAGGTGGAATAATAAAATTAGCAACCCCAAATTTTACTAAATTTTTTTTATTCAAAAGTCTACTCATAGTCCCTTAATGTGGAAATACCTACAACTTAGTGTCAACAGAATTTATGGAAATATTAGTATTTACCCAGTGCCCTTGAGTCGATTCTGACTCATAGCGACCCTATAGGATGGAGTAGAACTGCCCCATAGAGTTTCGAAGGAGCTCCTGACGGATTCGAACTGCCGACACTTTGGTTAGCAGCCATAGCACTTAACCACTACGCCACCAGGGTTTAGCAATACTCAAATGCCCAGGAGTAGGCTGACAAAAGATCTGAAGCAGTCTCAGTTTTCTGCATGCTTTGCCTGTGCCTCACATTTACTTCTGTTATTTGATTTTTAAATAATGTTTGATAATAGGTAATGTTTATAGTTCTTATGAATGTGATTTGGCAATATGATCCTTTGCATTATTTCAATCATATTTGAAAAAATCGTTATTTGCTTAGGCTTGTTTGATTAATGCTGATGTTCTAACTTCTCTAGAAGCCTAAGAAGAAACACAAAAAAAAATGATACAGTGGGATGGCAACCGCTCACTGACATAATCTTAGGTGTCTTGAAAATTCTCCAACTTGCCAAAAATAACATCTCAAATTTATTGAATTATGTGACGGTTAATTTTATGTGTTGCCTTGGCTAGGATGTGATTCCCAGGGTTTGGCCAAACACTAGTTTCCTTGCTGTTTTGTAATGTAATGCAATCACTTTCCATAATGCAATATAAAGTAATGTGATCAATCAGTTGAAAAAGTGTTTCCTTAGGGTGTGTCCTACCTCTGGACTATAAAAAATTATTTTGCCTGAACTTTTTTTCTCTTCACTCTGCAATCTTTCCCTTACCTGATCTTGGGTTGCAAGCCCTCAGGAGCCTCTAGCATGCTGTCTGGCCTATGGATTTTGGATTTGCCAGGCCCCACAATTGCCTGAGGCAATTCCTTAAACTAAATATCTATCTATCTACCTATCTATCTGTTATCTATCTATCTAATCTATCTATCTATCACTGGTTCTGTCTCTGTACAGAGCCCCGATTAAGACAAATCCTTAACAAGTGCTTGGCAAAGACCAAGCCATTTGCCAATATTATGCCATCCATTCATAACAACAAATACATGAGTCATGTACAAAGAGGCAAGCAAACTCTTATTGGAAATATGAGTTATTATCAATGAATAAGAATCATTCTGGGTCATTCATTCCAAAATATCTGTTGACTACGATTACAGTAACCCATAAATCAGTTGCCATCGAGTCAATTCTGACTCATAGTGACCCTATGGGACAGAGTAGAACTCTCCCATAGTGTTTCCAAGGAGCACCTGGTAGATTCGAACTGCTGACCGTCTGGTTAGCAGCCATAGCTCTTAACCACTACACCACCAGAGTTCTAGTATTATAGTATAATGTTCAAAAATATTATATTTTAGCATCTAAAAGAATAATGTAGCTAGTAATAAATTTATCTAGGATGGTGAAAGACTTGTAGGCTTGTAAACAGGAAATTGTAAACATTACTATAAGGAATTAAAGAAAACATAAATAAATGAAAAGATATTCTATATTCATGTATTGGAAGGCTTAATATGGTTAAAATGCCAATACTACCCAAAGCAATCTATAAATTCAATTCCATTCCCATCAAAATTCCAACACCCTTCTTTGCAGAAATGGAAAAATTAATTTTAAAACTTATATGGAAGGGCAAGAGACTCTGAATAGCTAAGCAATTTTGAAGATGAAGAAGAATAAACTTAGAGGGCTCACATGTCCAGATTTAAAAACATACTACAAATCTACAGTAACTAAAACATCCTGGTACTCATATAATAATAGGCATATCTACCAATGGAATGATCTGATGGTCTGGGAATAAATCCATACATCTATGGTCAACTGATTTCCAACAAAGGTGCTAAGTCCATTCAATGAGGAAGGAACAGTCTCTTCAATAAATGGTACTGCAAAAACTAGATTTCCACATTCAGAAGAATAACTCAGGGTCGATACCCACACCATATACAAATTAATTCAAAATGGATCAAGGACCTAAATGTGAAAACTAAATTCATAAAATCCTTGGAAGAAAATGTAATGGTGAAGCTATGGGACCTAGTGTTTACAATGGTTGTTAGAGATGATAACAAAAGCTCAAGCAGCAGAATACACAATAGAGAGACAGAACTTATTATACATCAAAGAACTTTATCAACAAAGTGAAAAGACAATCCACAAATTTGGAGAAGCTTTTCTGGAACCATATATCAATTAAGTGTCCAATACCCAAAATATGTATAAAACTTCCATAATTTAACAACAAAAAGACAAGCAACCCTATCAAAAAATGGTTAAGGAACTTGAACAGACAGTTCACCATAGAGGGTGTTCAAATGGCCAATAAGCACAAGAAAAGATGCTCAATATCATTAGTATTAATCGGATGTAAAGCAAACCCAGAATGAGATAACACCTCATTCTCGCAAGAATGGCATTGATAAAAAATAAATAAATAAAACAACGACTGCTGGTGAGGTTGTAGACTGGAACCCTCATCCATTGCTGGTAGGAAGGTAAACTAGTGCAGCCACTGTGGAAAACAATTTGGAGGTTCCTCAAAAAGTTGAACATAGAATTACCATATAACCCAGCAATCCCAATCCTAGGTATATACCCTGAAGAAGTGAAGGCAGAAACACAAACAATCCTATCCACCAGTATTCATTACAGCACTTTTCACAATAGCCAAAACGTGTAAACAACCAAAATGCCCATCAATAGGTGAATGGATAAACAAAATGTGGTATATGTATACAATGGCTGTATATTATAGAGCCATACAGAAAATGAAGTTCTGTTGCATACCATAACATTGAAAACATCATGGTGAGCAAAATAACTATAATGATAAATACTGTATGATCTCACGTACATGAAATAAACAAATATATAGAAACCAAAGTTTATTAATTTTTACCAGAAGTGGGATGGATGGGTAAGAGTTTTTTTTTTTTGGGGGGGGGGTAGTATTTAGTTTGTGTTAATGGCAGTAGAATATTTTGGAAAAAGATAATTGTGGCACAACATATACTGTATTTTAACTCAATGTACACCTTCTACATTTGTTTGCCCAATGCTCCTTCCCCTCATGAGGAAGGAAGATCGTAAGCTCACTATGCTAATTTTTTTTTAATAGAAATACCTAAAAAAAAAAAAAAAGAAATATTGGCATAGAAGCACTTCTGAAAATACCTTGTTGGGGGGAGGAAGCTATTGGCAAATGAATGCAGTAGGTATTATTTGCTTAAAAATACAGTAATCAATGCCATTGAATAATAAACGTGGAAGTTATTGCATTGAGGAATGTTTTGGTGTGTGTATTTTCACCACAATAAAAAGAAAAATTAAATATTAAATTAAATTTTACACATACTCTCTAACGATGCATTTTTATCTAAAAATATCGCATTTTCTCTTAGCAGATTATAGTGGATACGAAGCATACAAAATACATATATACATATAGATTATTAGATGAATTGTTATTTTTTATTGTTATATCTGTTGCAAATTATTTTTTTTTAAAGGCTGAATTTTTTTTGTCTCTTTTTCTTTGTTTTGTTTTACTACAGAAGCACTGTAGTAAAAACCAAACCAAACTGTTTGCCTGTCAAGTCGATTCCAACTCATAGCGACCCTATTGGACAGAGTAGAACTGCCCCATAAAGTTCTCAAAGAGCACCTGGTGGATTCGAATTGCTGACTTTTTTGATTAGCAGCCATAGCACTCAATCACTACACTACCAGGGTTTCCACTGTAGTAAAAGCATGACCTAATCTATTGTTCAACCTGTGTCACTTAGAAACACTGAGGTATCAAAGGAGATGATCTTTACTATGGCTACTAGCTCAAAATATTTAAAAGAAGTACCCTATCTACTTTGAATACATTCATAGTTATGTGGGTAACAAACATATATATTTTATATCAGATATGCAAATAAATTTTAGTTATTCTATTTTCTACAAACTATATAATTTCACTCACAGATTTTTACTTCGCTAGGTGGCGTAGTGGTTAAGAGCTACAGCTGCTAACCAAAACGTTGGCAGTTCGAATCCACCAGATGCCCCTTGGAAACCCTGGGGGGCAGTTCTGCTCTGTCCTATAGAGTGGCTATGAGTCAGAATCGACTGGACTGCAACGGGTTTGATTTTGGGGGCTTGGTTTAGGTGTCTGAGGGGCATGGGTAAAAGTAAAATTTAAGTTTTCAAATACTAGCTCCCTATTTCTTCATTTATTAATTAATTCTATCTGAGCATGTTTTAAGAACTTATTCTGTGTCAGGTTCTATTTTAAAAAACAAGTAATACAGCTGTGTGCAAAACAAAGTCCCTGCCTTATTCTAAAAGGAAGAAATAGACAATAAACATAAACCTTTAAACATCTGGAAATTATACTATAGGACCATGAAGGATCCCTAGAGGTGCGGTGGTTAAAGCACTCGGCTGCTAACCAAAGGTTGATGGTTCAAATCAACCCGTGGGAGAGAGGTGTGGCAGTCTGCTTCCAATAATTTACAGACTTCGAAACGTTGTGGGGCAGTTCTACTCTGTCCCCTAGGGGCACTATGAGTCAGAAAGGAATAGAGAGCAACAGGTTTGTTGTTGTTGTTGTTGAAGGAGGATAGAGGGATAGATGGTGGTGGGGGCTATTTTAGATGGAGTAGTCTAAAACATAGAGACAGTTGAGATAAGTCCTACATGAAAAAAAGAGAGAGAATAAGAAAGAATCAAAAGACCATCTGAGGAAAGGAACAAAAGCATTTTATTTTCTCTTCAAATATGTTCAGTAAACTCAAAGTTCAACTTCCTGACAGGTTGTTCTCTCTTCTCCCTTCTTCCTTCTGAGATTGTCGCAGTTGAAAATGTGTGTGTTTCTCAGGTGATGGAGGAGGGACAGCAAGCCAACTTAAAATATTCTTTTTGGCTGAACTCGGGCTGAGGAAATCTAGAGACAGTTTTATTATTATTTTAGCTCACCTATATTTTTGATAAATCTTCCGGTGATAACAACCTTCTAAATAAATTGAGTCCTATAAATGTAAATAGAACACACCTCATTTTTACATGTTCTGATTCAGCTTCAACTTGGATCTAAAATATGTTTAAATCTAAAGCCTCAAATGAAAATATAGTGTTGTGTCTGCTCAAATAAATTCATTTTATATAACTGCACAGATCCTGAAATTTTTAAAATAAAAATTTCTGCATTAAAACAAATGTAATCCTATTTGAGGTTACTGCTTCCTGGATATTAAATATCAGTGGTTATTAATTCCTAACTATTTCTTCAGGTAGAAATGTGTTTGTGGCACACAGGATAAAAGAAAGAATAAGAAATAAAAGAAAAAAAAAGGTTAAATTGGTTCGAGTTAAGCATGTTCACGGCAGAAATTCTATATACATTTGTTCAAACCAGCTAATACCTCTTTCAAAAGGCTTGTAAAATACAATGAATTTTAATTTCTACTTTATTAAAATAAATTGGCATATGTATATATTTTTACAGTTTTCTCTCTATACATAGGCCATTTTAGGTGATTGTTGCAGTATGATTGATTACTTTTGTATGTGGCCTTCCTAGCTATGGACTTGGAACTTCTACCCAGGTGATTGTACAGTATGGTAATTGTGGCCTAGTAGGGGAAATGGTCAGTTTTGCCTTAAAAGAAAGCCAATTTCAGATCAGAGAGGAAGAATCCGCCACCCCCAAGGAAGGAGGGACCAGCAAGAGAGACCCACCCGGCAGCAGAGCACCAGCAGCAGGAGACAGTGGGGTGGTCTTCCCGGCCCACAGAGAGACACCTGAGTGCTTTTGGGGACAAAGTCCTAACTGTATTCAAACTGGCTAGCTGAATAATATAAGAAATACTTTTGGCATAATTAATAGATCTTTCTTTATATGTTATTCAGAAACCCTGGTGGTGTAGTGGTTAAGTGCTATGGCTGCTAACCAAAAGGTTGGCAGTTTGAATCCGCCAGGCGCTCCTTGGAAACTCTACAGGGCAGTTCTTTTCTGTCCTATAGGGTCTCTATGAGTCAGAATCAGCTCGATGGCAGTGGGATTTTTGGGGTATATGTTATTCAGTATATCTAATAATAGGTATAGAAATTTTTTTCATTCATTTGCTCATTCATCCACCTACCCATTCATTCTTAGAAATACTTGTTGAAATCTTCTATGTCCCAGACACAGTTCTAGGTGTGGGAATAAGACAAATCCTTCGCTCTTACGTAGCTAATATTCCATTGAAAAAAGACAGGAAAACACAAAGTAAACGCTAAATAAGTAGCATGTTAGGAGGTTATATATGCTATTTAAGAAAATACTATAATGGCAGAGAGATTGAGGATGTTTATGTGTGATTGTGCGTAAGTAAGGATATGTACGATTATTTATGAGGATAAGCACGACATTTTCAATTGGGTGATTGGAAAATGTGTCTTCTAAAAAGGACCACTTGATCAACAATGTGACTAAATAAGATGCTTCCATCTTTTTGAATACAATGGTATCTTAAATTATAAATAATGCATTTTAAAATAACTCTTTTTTTTTTTTTCGTTTTCTTGTCTTCAGTGCATTTGCTCAATTTTTCTAGTTTGGTGCCCATTTTTCAGTTGGTGATTCTCTTTGTTGCTTTTATTTTAATTATCTACTTATATTTACATATCAAAATATATACTATTTGGTGTTGGCGGTTAGTATGGGCTCTTGGCATGATATATTTACGTCATGGTTTGATAGTTTGTAGATCATACTCATTTACATACTCCAAGTAGGGGCAACTTATGACTTTTGGGGGACCTTCTGTAGGACAGGATAAAGGTGACTCTCCTTTTTAAGTATACAGAAGCATGTCCTTAAAGTGAACCTCCACTGCAGCTCAGATGGAGGCTGCAGTTTGATGAGTAGGTAAACCCCTCTTGTGCATATCAGGTAGGGTGTGTGTCTTCCAGAGGCTTCCTCTGACAGCAGGAAGGTGGTTGGTAATTTTGGTATTTGGGTTGACTATCTTTATAATCACATGGATTGGAGTAGAGTGCAATTTATCTCCTTACAGTGAGAAGGTGGACACAAAGTTTTCAGGCCTGGAAACAGAGCATTCTCCTTCACAATTTTCTCATCAGCACCTCTCAAATTTCCAAGTGGGGTCAAGAGTTTCCTCTTTCATTAACTACAGTTAGGAAAGTTGCGGTAAAGAGGCAAATATATATGACCTAGGTGAGATTTTCTGGCCTCCTTACTGTCATGGCTAATTTTTAAATCTCCTTCAAACTTTAAAAGAAAAAAAAAAAATACTATATGTATATTTTTTTCATTTTATTAGTAAATAATTTGTTATTTATTTTAAGATAAGGAGACCAAAGTAGAGTTGTAAAAAGTATTTATCCATCAGCATACACTTCTTAACAAGATTGTGTTGTTAAGCACGAGGAGAAATTTTCTCCAATTTATGTATTGATGTCTGATAGCTATATATCTCAGAACACGGAAGGATGTGCAAAACTCACTGTGCCTTTGCAACTGGTCTTGAAATCAGGCATATTAACTACAAAATGAAGTTTGTCAATCATTTTCATTACATTTCCCTCCTGAGAATGTTCAAGCCAGAGATGGCTTGACAGTATATGGCATTTGATTGTTTTATTGGAGAACAAACAGAAAGATGCTTCTACTTTTCCAAAGGAGATATATAAAATAATTTATTTTGGAACCTCTATTTCCATTAGGTATACAAGCCTTAATATTTCTCCTCAGCAAATGCAAGTACAATTAATAAACATTAATAATATTTCCTATTATTAGGTATATCCAATGGAAGTAGAAAGGCAAAATTTATCTTACTATTCAAAAATCACGTTACGCTTTGCTTTCTGTTGTTATTTAAGGATATTAAAGGGTAATACTTTGTAAGACTTTATAAATCATATGACTCAAATATCCAAAAAAGAAAATTAACATTGTCCTTTAAACAGTGTTTTAATTCTAATAAAGTGTGTCTATTTTTCAGTATCATGCAACATTCCTCTGTGCCTACTTCTTTGAGAATATTAACTTAGCCCTGTATAATTTGGCGTATGGAAATATAAAATCTTTTTATGATTAAGTTGAAGTATAAGTACAGTCATGCTTCACTTAACATCCACAATATATTCTGTGATTTGGATGTTGTGCAAACACCATATTATAGACACACAGTCCCTGGATTATGAATGAGTTCTGTTCCTAAATATGTCTTTAAGTCAAATTTGTATGTAAGCTGGAACAGTTACGTGTGGTTCATATCTAATGTCAGTATTTTTGTCTTAGTCAAATATTTGTCTTAGTATATAGTTTTCTGTGCACAAAAAACATTAAAGAAACACTTCCAGATACACTAGAACATCATTAATGTAATAATACAGTAACAATAATAATTTTTGATGTGTATTGCAAAGTAGCATATGTTTGTTTTTATGACCATCGTATGTACGTCAACTTTTTAATATAATAGGCTTTATGAAAGTTGGGATCATGGACTTATATGCGGTCATGATTGCCTGAATGAACATTATACAGTACAACTGTATATTTACAGAGGTAAAGAAAATTTTTGATAGAATTAGATTCCAGATGTCATTTTCAGTATCAGTACATTGGTTCCCACATAGCACTAACTTTTACCTATCTTAAAGCTACACGATATGGCACTTAATGTTAGTTGATAACATTTTGGAAATACTGATTTCTAATTGCAGGTGAGTCTACATGAAGCAAATATTTTTTAGTTTAAATCAGAAAGCTAAAGAAGTGAAAGTTCTGAATGGCTGACAAGAGGAAGCTACACTCAACGTTACAGATAAAAATACTATTAAAGGAGGTGAGGCTAAGATGGCGGACTAGGTAGACGCTACCTTGGATCCCTCTTGCAACAAAGACTCGGAAAAACAAGTGAATTGATCACATACATAACAATCTACTAACCCTGAACAACAAACACAGATTTAGAGATGGAAAACAAACAAATACGGGGAAGCAGAAACTTTTCGGAGCCTGGAGCCAGAGTCCCAGTCAGGTAACCTTGGCGCCAGGCTTAGGTCTGAGCCCAGGGGAGGTGAACTCAAAAATCTTGTGATGGCACAAACAAGGGGCGCAGCCCTAACCCCCTGAACTAAACCCGGGAGGGGGCCCAGCTGGTCAGCGCGGGCGGCGTGGTGACACGGCTGGTGGGAGAAGTCCCCGGGAGGCAGCAACTGGTTTTGGAGCAGGGAGTGCAGCGTCCCAGCCGGAGAACCTTGGGGCTGGGCTTTTGACTGGGCGCTGTCACGGCGCAAGCACAGGGCGCAGCTCTATTCCCCCGAACTAACCCCGGGAGGGGGCCCAGCCAGTCCGCGGAGGAGGTGCGGCGACGCAGTTGGCAGGACGAGAAGTCCCCGGGAGGCAGCGACTGATTTTGGAGCCGGGAGTGCAGCATCCCAGCAGGGGAACCTTGATGCTGGGCTTTGGACAGGCAGCGGAGGATCTGACTGCGGCTTCAGCGGGCCAGACCCCTGGGGGCAATCTCCACACAACCAGCACACATAGGCGACACACCCCTCGGGAATCTCAGATAAAATAGTCATTCCAAGCAAGACAAGCAACTCTGGCTATATTCTGAGGTGCTACTCTCCTATCTCTCTGATCCCTCCCCCACCTTCCCCAGGCGGCTTCATTAACATTGGAATTTCCTGAGCCAGAGGGAGAATGGCTCTGGCTCCGCGGTGGCTTTGCTTCCCCCCCTTCTTTTGGGGGGGTCTTTTCCTAACCCATTCTTCTGTCCTGAGAGAAGGAACCACAAAAAACCCAGGGACCAAAAATCCATCCCTAATTGGACTAAAAACACAGAAACAGCTACAGCCAAGCATATATGATCCAAATCTCAGACTTTCATCCTTACAGGGAACAAGGTGGCGGTTATAATCCAAAGGCAGTTCTGATAGGGATCTGACTGCATTTTTTTTAGCAGATTTTCTGGAAAAACAAGTCTCCCAGGTCTGATATCTCTGCTTATTCAACAGAGCCCTAACTGACCCACAACAGGGAACTGAGGGCTGAAGCTCCCCCCAGACCACCTAGCCTCTTGCCTTAGGGGTCGAAGGAGGGTGACACCTACCAATCAGTAGAGGTACTTGCATTGGGGGCCTAAGGTACAGCTGCAGAGCCCTCCCACCAAGGTGCTATATGAATAGAGACACACTCTCCTCACTGACACTTGGGGGAAGTCTGTCAGCATCCTGCCCCCCCCCCGGAGGGTGAACCCCAGCTGGTAATAGAATCTGGTGCACACAACTATCACCACTACTTCTCGAGGTGGATAGGTGTTAGGGTGCAGCACACACTTGATGACCCAAAATCAGATTCTACTCAAGAATAGTGAATAGACTCAGGCATATATATCTGGCAACAGCCCAAACCAGCTGGTAATAGGTCATAAGTAAGTCAAGGGCTACAACAAACAAGACAGCACAATCTAGTAGCCCATCCACGTATATTGAAAGAAAACAAAACAAGATAAGACTCAGTGAGCAATTATAGAATAAAACACTACTTTTTTTTTTATATGTCTCAGTGATGGCTTGGAGACAGCACTCGATATCAAACCACATAAAGAAGCAGATCATGACAGCTTCTACAACCCCCCAAACAAAAGAATCAAAATCTTTCCCAAATGAAGATACAATCCTGGAATTATCAGATACAGAATATAAAAAACTAATTTACAGAATGCTTCAAGACATCAGAAATGAAATAAGGCAAACTGCAGAAAAAGACAAGGAACACACTGATAAAACAGTTGAAGAACTCAAAAAGATTATTCAAGGACATAGTGGAAAAATTAATAAGTTGCAAGAATCCATAGAGAGACAGCATGTAGAAATCCAAAAGATGAACAATACAATTACAGAATTAGACAACGCAATAGGAAGTTAGAGGAGCAGACACAAGCAATTAGAATGCAGACGGGGAAATCTGGAGGACCAGGGAATTAACACCAATATAGCTGAAAAAAAAATCAGATAAAAGAATTAAAAAAAATGAAGAAACCCTAAGAATCATGTGGGACTCTATCAAGAAGGATAACTTGTGTGTTATTGGAGTTCTAGAACAGGGAGGGAGGACAGAAAACACAGAGAAAATAGTTGAAGATCTGCTGACAGAAAACTTCCCTGACATCATGAAAAACGAAAGCCTATCTATCCAAGATGCTCATCGAACCCCATTTAAGATTGATCCAAAAAGGAAAACACCAAGACATATTATCATCAAACTTGCCAAAACCAAAGATAAAGAGAAAATTTTAAAAGCAGCCAGGGATAAAAGAAAGATCTCCTTCAAGGGAGAATCAATAAGAATAAGTTCAGACTACTCAGCAGAAACCATGCAGGCAAGAAGGCAATGGGATGACATATACAGAGCACTGAAGGAGAAAAACTGCCAGCCACGGATCATATATCCAGCAAAACTCTCTCTGAAATATGAAGGCAAAATTAAGATATTTACAGACAAACACAAGTTTAGAGAATTTGCAAAAACCAAACCAAAGCTACAAGAAATACAAAAGGATATTGTTTGGTCAGAAAACAAATAATATCAGATACCAGCACAACACAAGGTCACAAAACAGAACATCCTGATATCAACTCAAATAAGGAAATCACAAAAACAAATTAAGATTAAAAAAAAAAAAAAAAACATGCTCATAACAGGGAATCACTGAAGTCAATATGTAAAAGATCACGATAATCAAAAAAAAAATTTTTTAAAGAGGGACTAAATACAGGTGGCATAGAACTGCCATATGGAGAGTGATACAAGGTGATATAGGACAATACAAGTTAGGATTTCACTTAGAAAAATAGGGGTAAATATTAAGGTAACCACAAAGAGGTATAACAACTCCATAACACAAGATAAAAGCCAAGAAAAACGTAACGACTCAACAAACATAAAGTCAAACACTACGAAAATGAGGATCTCACAATTTACTAAGAAAAACGTCTCAGCGCAAAAAAGTATGTGGAAAAATGAAATTGTCAACAACACACATAAAAAGGCATCAAAATGACAACACTAAACAGTTATTTATCTATAATTACGCTGAATGTAAATGGACTAAATGCACCAATAAAGAGACAGAGAATCTCAGACTGGATAAAGAAACATGATCCATCTATATGCTGCCTACAAGAGACACACCTTAGAATTAGAGACACAAACAAACTAAAACTCAAAGGATGGAAAAATATATATCAAGCAAATAATAAGCAAAAAAGAAGAGGAGTAGCAATATTAATTTCTGACAAAATAGACTTTAGACTTAAATCCACCACAAAGGATAAAGAAGGACACTACATAATGATAAAAGGGACAATTGATCAGGAAGATATAACCATATTAAATATTTATGCACCCAATGACACGGCTGCAAGATACATAAATCAAATTTTAACAGAACTGAAAAGTGAGATAGACACCTCCACAATTATAGTAGGAGACTTCAACACACCACTTTCGGAGAGGACAGGACATCCAGTAAGAAGCTCAACAGAGACACGGAAGACCTACTTACAACAATCAACCAACTTGACCTCATTGACTTATACAGAACACTCCACCCAACTGCTTCAAAATATACTTTTTTTTCTAGCGCACATGGAACATTCTCTAGAATAGACCACATATTAGGTCATAAAACAAACCTTTGCAGAATCCAAAACATCGAAATCTTACAAAGCATCTTCTCAGACCACAAGGCAATAAAACTAGAAATCCATAACAGAAAAACTAGGGAAAAGAAATCAAATACTTGGAAAATGAATAATACCCTCCTGAAAAAAGACTAGGTTATAGAAGACATCAAGGAAGGAATAAGGAAATTCATAGAATGCAACGAGAATGAAAATACTTCCTATCTAAACCTCTGGGACACAGCAAAAGCAGTGTTCAGAGGCCAATTTATATCGATAAATGCACACATACAAAAAGAAGAAAGAGCCAAAATCAGAGAACTGTCCCTACAACTTGAACAAATAGAAAGTGAGCAACAAAAGAATCCATCAGGCACCAGAAGAAAACAAATAATAAAAATTAGACCTGAACTAAATGAACTAGAGAACAGAAAAACAATTGAAAGAATTAACAAAGCCAAAAGCTGGTTCTTTGAAAAAATTAACAAAATTGATAAACCATTGGCTAGACTGACTAAAGAAATACAGGAAAGGAAACAACTAACCCGAATAAGAAACGAGAAGGGCCACATCACAACAGACCCAACTGAAATTAAAAGAATCATATCAGATTATTACAAAAAATTGTATTCTAACAAATTTGCAAACCTAGAAGAAATGGATGAATTCCTGGAGAAACACTACCTACCTAAACTAACACATTCAGAAGTAGAACAACTAAATAGACCCATAACAAAAAAAGAGATTGAAAAGGTAATCAAAAAACTCCCAACAAAAAAAAGCCCTGGCCCGGACGGCTTCACTGCAGAGTTCTACCAAACTTTCAGAGAAGAGTTAACACCACTACTACTAAAGGTATTCCAAAGCATAGAAAATGACGGAATACTACCCAACTCATTCTATGAAGCCACCATCTCCCTGATACCAAAACCAGGTAAAGACATTACAAAAAAAGAAAATTACAGACCTATATCCCTCATGAACATAGATGCAAAAATCCTCAACAAAATTCTAGCCAATAGAATTCAACAACATATCAAAAAAATAATTCACCATGATCAAGTGGGATTTATACCAGGTATGCAAGGCTGGTTTAATATCAGAAAAACCATTAATGTAATCCACCACATAAATAAAACAAAAGACAAAAACCACATGATCTTAACAATTGATGCAGAAAAGGCATTTGACAAAGTCCAACACCCATTTATGATAAAAACTCTCAGCAAAATAGGAATTGAAGGAAAATTCCTCAACATAATAAAGGGCATCTATGCAAAGCCAACAGCCAACATCACTCTAAATGGAGAGAACCTGAAAGCATTTCCCTTGAGATCGGGAACCAGACAAGGGTGCCCTTTATCACCGCTCTTATTCAACATCGTGCTAGAAGTCCTAGCCAGGGCAATTAGGCTAGACAAAGAAATAAAGGGCATCCGGATTGGCAAGATGGAAGTAAAATTATCTCTATTTGCAGATGACACGATCTTATACACGGAAAACCCTAAGGAATCGTCCAGAAAATTATTGAAACTAAGAGAAGAGTTTGGCAGAGTCTCAGGTTATAAAATAAACATAAAAAATCACTTGGATTCCTCTACATCAACAAAAAGAACATCGAAGAGGAAATAACCAAATCAACACCATTCACAGTAGCCCCCAAGAAGATAAAATACTTAGGAATAAATCTTACCAAGGATGTAAAAGACCTATACAAAGAAAACTACAAAGCTCTACTACAAGAAATTCAAAAGGACATACTTAAGTGGAAAAACATACCTTGCTCATGGATAGGAAGACTTAACATAGTAAAAATGTCTCTTCTACCAAAAGCCATCTATACATACAATGCACTTCCGATCCAAATTCCAATGTCATTTTTTAAGGTGATAGAGAAACAAATCACCAACTTCATATGGAAGGGAAAGAAGCCTCAGATAAGCAAAGCATTACTGAAAAAGAAGAAGAAAGTGGGAGGCCTCACGCTACCTGATTTCAGAACCTATTATACAGCCACAGTAGTCAAAACAGCCTGGTATTGGTACAAAAACAGGCACATAGACCAGTGGAACAGAATTGAGAACCCAGATATAAATCCATCCACATATGAGCAGCTGATATTTGACAAAGGCCCAGTGTCAGTTAATTGGGGGAAAGATAGTCTTTTTAACAAATGGTGCTGGCATAACTGGATATCCATTTGCAAAAAAATGAAACAGGACCCATACCTCACACCAAGCACAAAAACTAACTCCAAGTGGATCAAAGACCTAAACATAAAGACTAAAACGATAAAGATCATGGAAGAAAAAATAGGGACAACCCTAGGAGCCCTAATACAAGGCATAAACAGAATACAAAACATTACCAAAAATGATGAAGAGAAACCAGATAACTGGGAGCTCCTAAAAATCAAACACCTATGCTCATCTAAAGACTTCACCAAAAGAGTAAAAAGACCACCTACAGACTGGGAAAGAATTTTCAGCTATGACATCCCCGACCAGCACCTGATCTCTAAAATCTACATGATCCTGTCAAAACTCAACCACAAAAAGACAAACAACCCAATCAAGAAGTGGGCAAAGGATATGAACACACACTTCACTAAAGAAGATATTCAGGCAGCTAACAGATACATGAGAAAATGCTCTCGATCATTAGCCATTAGAGAAATGCAAATTAAAACTACGATGAGATTCCATCTCACTCCAACAAGGCTGGCATTAATCCAAAAAACACAAAATAATAATTGTTGGAGAGGCTGGGGAGAGATTAGAACTCTTATACAGTGCTGGTGGGAATGTAAAATGGTACAACCACTTTGGAAATCTATCTGGCGTTATCTTAAACAGTTAGAAACAGAACTTCCATACAACCCAGAAATCTCACTCCTCGGAATATACCCTAGAGAAACAAGAGCCTTCACACAAACAGATATATGCACACCCATGTTTATTGCAGCTCTGTTTACAATAGCAAAAAGCTGGAAGCAACCAAGGTGTCCATCAACGGATGAATGGGTAAATAAATTGTGGTATATTCACACAATGGAATACTACGCATCGATAAAGAACAGTGACGAATCTGTGAAACATTTCATAACATGGAGGAACCTGGAAGGCATTATGCTGAGCAAAATCAGTCAGAGGCAAAAGGACAAATATTGTATAAGACCACTATTATAAGATCTTGAGAAATAGTATAAACTGAGAAGAACACACACTTTTGTGGTTACGAGGAGGGGAGGGAGGAGGGAGGGAGGGAGGGAGAGGGTTTTTTACTGATTAATTAGTAGATAAGAACTGCTTTAGGTGAAGGGAAGGACAACACTCAATACATGAAAGGTCAGCTCAATTGGACTGGACCAAAAGCAAAGAAGTTTCTGGGTCAAAATGAATGCTTCAAAGGTCAGCGGAGCAAGGGCAGTGGTTTGGGAACCATGGTTTAAAGGGACTTCTAAGTCAATTGGCAAAATAATTCTATTTTGAAAACATTCTGCATCCCACTTTGAAATGTGGCGTCTGGGGTCTTAAATGCTAACAAGCGGCCATCTAAGATGCATCAATTGGTCTCAACCCACCTGGAGCAAAGGAGAATGAAGAACACCAAGGTCACACGACAACTAAGAGCCCAAGAGACAGAAAGGGCCACATGAACCAGAGACCTACATCATCCTGAGACCAGAAGAACTAGTTGGTGCCCGGTCACAACCGATGACTGCCCTGACAGGGAGCACAATAGAGAACCCCTGAGGGAGCAGGAGATCAGTGGGATGCAGACCCCAACTTCTCATAAAAAGACCATACTTAATGGTCTGACTGAGACTAGAAGAATCCCGGCGGTCATGGTCCCCAAACCTTCAGTTGGCACAGGACAGGAACCATCCTTGAAGACAACTCATCAGACATGAAAGGGACTGGACAGTGGGTAGGAGAGAGATGCTGATGAAGAGTGAGCTAATTATATCAGGTGGACACTTGAGATTGTGTTGGCATCTCCTGTCTGAAGGAGGGCTAGGAGGATAGAGAGAGTGGGAATCTGGCAAAATTGTTACACAAGAAGAGAGTGGAAGGGTTGACTCATTAGGGGGAGAGCAAGTGGGAGTATGGAGTAAGATGTATATAAACTTATATGTGACAGTTTGACTTGATTTGTAAACGTTCACTTGAAGCTCAATAAAAGTTAATAAAAAATACTATTAAAGTGAAAAATTAAAGAGGATAGACTAGATTTGCCCAAATTCTCTCTTCTATATTAGTGTAAAATAGTTTATTTTCTGACAAAGTAATAATGCCAGGGTTTGACCATGCCTTAAGCCCCAGACTAGTCAAGCCTGGCTTGTGTGGATCATGTAATGGACAATCTGGAATTGGCTTTGGCATTTAATTGTATAGGTAAGTTTTGTGGCAAAATCAATTTACTCTTCTTCCTGGGCACACAGATAGACAACATTGCTCAATATGCTTTTTCTCCTTTTTCTCTGTATGACTAAATATATATACACTGAAACTATAAAAATATCTGTGGTAATAAAATACACTGACTTCAGGACAGTGGTTACCCTTGGAGAGGGAGGATATATATATACATATAGAATTTCTAAAACTTAACAACAAAAAGACAAAAATCTCAATAAAAAATGGGCAAAGATTTGGATAGACATTTCACAAAAAAGAAATACAAATGGCTGATGAACACATGAAAAGATTCTTTACGTCATTAGTCATCAACCAGTTGCTGTTGTGTAGATTCTGATTCATGTCAATCCCATACATGCAAATCAAAATCATAATGAGATACCACTTCACCCCCACGAGGATGGCTAAGATAAAAAAATGGAAAACAATAAATGCTGATGAGAATGTGGAGAAATTGGAATCCTTATTCATTGCTAGTGGGAATGAAAAACGGTATAGCTACTGTGGAAAAAAAAAATTGGCAGTTCCTCAAAAATTAAACCTAGAAATACCACAACTAAAGCAAAAAAAAAAAAAAAACCCAAAACAAAAACTGTTGCCATCACATCAATTCTGACTCATAGCATCCCTACAGGACAGAGTAGAATTGTTCAATAGGGTTTCCAAGGAGCAGCAGGTGGATTCAAACTGTAAACCACTACTCTACTAGGGCTCCAGAGGTACCATATGACCCAGCAATTTTACTTCTAGTTATATACCCTAGAGACTTGAAAGCAGCAATGCAAACAAATATATGTACATCAATGTTCATCGCAACACTATTCACAATAGCTAAAAGGTAGAGATAACCTAAATGTCCATCAACAGATGAGTGGAAAAACAAAATGTGTTATATACATACAATGGAATCTTGTTGTTAAACCAAAAACCAAACCCAGTGCCATCGAGTCTATTCCGACTTAGAGCAAAAAAAAATTTTTTTTTATATACAACAGAATAAAAAATACTACCCAGTCATGCACCATCCTCACAATCGTTGCTATGTTTGAGCCTATTGTTGCACCCACCGTGTCTAAAGAGAAATGAAGTACTGATGTAAACTACAATGTGGATGAAGCTTGGGAACGTTATGCTGAGTGAATAAGTCAATTTTAAAAGGACAACTATTGTATGATCTCACTGATACGAAATCTCCAGGATAGGCAAATGAATAGAGACCAAACTTAATTTATTAGTGGTTTCCAGGGCAGGAGGGAGAGGGAAAGAGAGAGATATTGTTTAGGAAGTACTGAGTTCCTATTTTTGGTAATGGATAATATGGCAGCAGATATTAATGATGGTTGTACAACATAATTAATGTAATTGGTGTCAGTAAATTGCACAGATGAAAAATATTAAATTGGCAAACGTGTTGTATATATATTTTTACAACAATAAAAAAAAGCTTGAGAAATTAAGACAAGTTACAAAGATAAACGTTGCTAGGTGTCAGTCGGGAGGCCCTCTCAGGTCCTACATGTTGCCCACAGTTCTTTGCCGTATGGACCCTATAGGCAGCTTGAAAGATGGATGTTTTCATTCTTTTTTGAGGCCAACAGGATAGTATCTCTCTCAGGTTTCCCCATTCAAAAAAATCTCCTTTTTTCTTGACTTGAAGTCAAATGATTAGTATCCTAATCACAGGACTGATATCCCCTCATATTCACTGGTCCTGCCCACCTTCATGCAGAGGAGATTTTAGATGTACAATAGTGGCAGAAATTTTGAGAGACATCTTAGAATTCTGCCTGCTATAACCGGCCACCCACAATAAAAAAAAAAAGAAAAAGAAAAAAACTTTGATAACAGTAGATATATATACATATAACACTAAAAAATACACACATATAATTTCATGAAAAGATACCTGAAAGAATGGGTCACAAAATGTAACGGCACTTGAATTGAAGTACAGAGATTGTATTTTAAATAATTATTATTTTCCCCTATTCTTTCCTATCCACCACTTGTCTGTCAGTTTGGCATACTGTGGTGGCTTGTATGTTGCTGTGCCACTGGAAGCAATGCTACCGGTATCCAAATACCAGCAGGGTCACCCATGGTGGTCAGGTTTCAGCAGAGCTTCCAGGCTAAGGAAAACAAAGAAGAAGGACTTGGCAGTCTACTTTTGAAAAAACTGGTTAATGAAAACCTTATGAATAGCAGCAGAACATTGTCTGCTATAGTGCCGGAAGATGAGCCCCTCAGATTGGAAGGCACCCAAAACATGACTGGAGAAGAGCTGCCTCCTCAAAGTAGAGTCGACCTTAATAATGTGGATGGGCTAAAGCTTTGGGAACTTTATTTGCTGATGTCAAATGACTCAAAATGAGAGAAACAGCTGCAAATATTCAATAATAATAGGAAGATGAAATGTACCTAGCATGAATCTAAAAAAATTGGAAATCATCAAAAATGAAATGGAATGCATAAAGATCAATATCGTAGCCATTGAGCTGAAATGGGCTGATATTGGCGTCTCACATCAGGCAATCATATGGTTTACTTTGCCTGGAATGACAAAATGAAGAGGAAAGTTGCATTCATTGTCAAAAAGAGCATTTCAAGATCTACCCTAAAGAACAATGATAGGATAATACCCAAATACCAACAATGAAAACCAGCTACTGTGACTATTATTCAAATTTACACACCAACCATTAATATCAAAGATGAAGAAATTAAACATTTTGACCAACTTCTGTAGTCTGAAATTAATCAAGATGCATTGATAATTACTAGTGATTGGAAGGTGAAAGTTGAAAACAAAGAAGAATTGGTAGTTGGAAAACAGGGCCTTGGCAATAATAAAAAAAGCCCCCAGAGATCACATGATAGAATTTTACAAGACCAATGACTTTTCATTGCAGATACATTTTTTCAACAACATAAACTGCGACTATACACCTGGACTTTGCCAGATGGAATACACAAGAATCAAATAAACTACAACTGTGGAATGAGATGATGGAAGGAGATCATCAGTCAGAACAAGGCCAGGGATCTTCTGCAGAACAGACTGTCAATTTGTTGTTGTTAGGTGCTGTCCAGTTGGTTCCAACTCATAGCTACCCTATGCACTACAGAAAGAAACGCCGCTGGGTCCTGAGCCATCCTTACAATCGTTGTTATGCTTGAGCTCATTGTTGCAGCCACCGTGTCAATCCACCTTGTTGAGGGTCTCCCTCTTTGCCGCTGACCCTGTACTCTGCCAAGCATGATGTCCTCCTCAAGGGACTGATCCCTCCTAACAACAAGTCCAAAGTAAGTAAGACTCAGTCTCGCCATCCTTGCTTCTAAGGAGCATTCTAGTTGTACTTCTAAGACGGGTTTGTTCGTTCTTTTGGCAGTCCATGGTATGTTCAATATTCTTTGCCAACACCACAATTCAAAGGTGTCACTTCTACTTCGGTCTTTCTTATTCATCGTCCAGCTTTCACATGCGTATGATGCGATTGAAAATACCATGGCTTGGGTCAGGTGCAGCTTAGTCTTCAAGGTGACACCTTTGCTTTTCAACACTTTAAAGAGGTCCTTTGCAGGAGGTTTACCCAATGCAATGCGTCTTTTGATTTCTTGACAGCTGCTTCCATTTGATGATTTCCAATTTTCCTAGAGTCATACTTCGTACATTCCAGGTTCCGATTATTAACGGATGTTTGCAGCTGTTCCTTCTTATTTTGAGTCGTGCCACATCAACAGATGAAGGTCCTGAAAGCTTTACTCCATCCACGTCATTAAGGCTGACTCCACTTTGAGGAGGCAGCTCTTCCTGTCATCTTTTGAGTGCCTTCCAACTGGGGGCGGGGGGGCTCATCTTCCAGCACTATATCAGACAATGTTCCGCTGCTATTCATAAGGTTTTCACTGGGTAATGCTTTTTGGCAGTAGACTGCTGGATCCTTCTTCCTCGTCTGTCTTAGTCTGGAAGCGCAGCTGAAACCTGTCCTCAATGGGAGACCCTGCTGTTATTTAAATACCGGTGGCATAATTTCCAGAATCACAGCAACACCCAAGCCCCCACAGTACGACAAACTGACAGACATGTAGGGGGACTGTCAATTACTGAAATGCAAATTCAAGTTGAAGGTGAAGAAAATTAAAACAAGTCCACGAGAACCAAAATATGACCTTAAGTATATACCACCTGAATTTAGAGACCCTCTCAAGAATATATTTGTCAGATTGAACGCTAATGACTGAGGACCGGATGAGTTTTGAGATAACATCAAGGACATCACACATGAAGAAAGCAAAAGAAAGAGGAGACCAAAAGGAATGTCAGAAGAGACTCTAAAACTTGCTCTTGATTGTCCAGTAGCTAAAGCAAGTGAAAGAAAAGATGAAGTGAAAGAGTTGAACAGAAGATTTCAAAGGGGGCTTGACAATACAAAGTAAAGTATTATAATGAAGTGTGCAAAGACTTGGAGATAGAAAACCAAAAGGGAAGAACATGCTTGGCCTTTCTCAAGCTAAAAGAATTGAAGAAAAAATTCAAGGCTTGAGCTGCAATTTTGAAGGATTGTAAGGGCAAGGTATTGAATGACACGAGAACATCAAAGAAGATGGAATAATACACAGTCACTGTACCAAAAAGAGCTGATCTATGTTCAACCATTTCAGGAGGTAGCATATGATCAAAAACCAATGGTATTGGAGGAAGAAGTCCAAGCTGCACTGAAAGCAATGGTGAAAAACAAGGCTCCAGCGACTGAGGAAATAACCATGTTTCAACAAACAGATGCAGAGTTGGGGGTGCTCACTCATTTATGGCAAGAAATTTGGAAGACAGCTACCAAGCCAACAAACAAGATCAGTATTTGTGCCCATTCTAAAGAAAAGTAATCTAACAGCATGTGTGAATTTTCAAATGGTATCTTTAATATAACATGAAGTGATATTTTGCTGGAGATAATTAAAAAGTGTTTGCTCCAGTACATCAACAGGAACTGCCAGAAATTCAAACTGGATTCAGAAGATGACATGGTATATTGCTGATGTCAGGTAGATCTTGGCTGAAAGCAGAGAATACCAGAAAGATTATTTTCTGTGTTTACTGACTATGCAAAGGCTTTCAACTGTGTGGATCATAACAAATTTTGGATAATGTTGCAAAGAATGGGAATTTCAGAACATTTAATTATGTTTATGGGGAACCTGTACATAGACCAAGAGGCAGTCCTTCCAAGAAAACTAGGAAATACTGCTGGTTTTAAAATCAGGAAATGTGTGGGTCAGGGTTACATTCTTTTACCACACTTATTTAATCCTCATGCTGAGCAAATAATACGAGAAGACGGACAATATGAAGAACGGGCCACCAGGATTGCAGGAAGACTGTTTAATAACCTGTGTTATGCAAATGACACAACCTTGCTTCCTTTAAGCAAAGAGGACTTGAAACACTGATGAAGATCAAAGACCTCAGCCTTCAGTATGGATTATATCTCAACATAAAGGTGACAAAAATCTGGACCAATAAGCAACATCATGATAAATCGAGAAAAAACTGAAGTTGTCAAGGATTTCACTTTACTTGGATCCACAATCAACACTCATGGAAGCAGCAATCAAGAAACCAGCAATCTATTGCATTGAGCAAATCCGCTGCAAAAGACAGACCTCTTTAAAGTGTTGAAATCAAAGATGTCACTTTGAGGACTAAGATGCACCTGACCCAATCTGTGGTATTTTCAGTCTCCTCGTATGCATGCAAAGGCTGGACAATGAATAAGGAAGACTGAAGAATTAATGCCTTTTAATTACGGTGCTGGTGAAGAATATTGAATTTATCATGGACTGCCAGCAGAATGAATATGTCTGTCTTGGAAGTACAGCCAAAGTGCTCCTTTGAAGTGAAGATGGCGAGACTTCATCTCATGTACTTTGGGCATGTTACCAGGAAGAACTAGACCCTGCAACAGGACATCGCACTTGGTAAAGTAGAGAATCAGGGAAAGGTAGGAAGACCCTCGATAAGCTGTATTGACACAGCGTCTGTAACAACGGCTTCAAGCATAGCAATGATTATGAAGATGACGTAGGACAGGGAAGTGTTTCCTTCTGCTGTACGTGGCCTGGCGATGAGTCAAGGCTGACTTGAATGCATCTAACAACAATAACGTTCTTTTCTATATCATCTAAACTTTTATTTGTTCATTTTAATAAGAAATGTTATTCATATAATCAGAAATAAAGTAGTTTTTTTTTATTTAAAATAGAAAACTGCTCTGTGTACTATGCTTTCAATTAGATTAAAAACAAATGTGTTAATGAGTATAAAGGGAAATATTTTGAGAACTATCCTGTGGTAAGTTTTGTATAATCTTATATTCATATTAAATTAATGCAGAGAAAATAAAAAGTTTAATCAAATTTAATCCTGCCATTTAATCTAAGTAGTTCCCTTCCACATCAAAAATTGTAATGCTTATTATTCATTCATATGGAAGAGCTGCATACATTTTAATCGATTCTTTTCTTAGTCTGTTTTTATATTCTTTGGCAGAGTGGTATTTAGTGTGTTATTTGTTTAAAAGTGTGATCATTTAATTATTTATTAATAGATGGTAATGTAATACGAACATTGATGTATATAGAATTTTGATGATACAATTTACTATTTACATGCATGTTGATTAATATTTAGTTTAGAGAATATTTGTCTTTATCATTACAGAAACATTGTATTTACTAAATTTGCCTGTCAAATATTTACAGGCTTTCAAACTGGTGTGTTCTGGTTCGAACCTCTGCACTTCTATCCCCGGTATACTGACACTGAATCTATGTTTTAACAAGATTCCTGAGTGATTCTTACATATAATAAATTTTGAGAAGCATTGCTCTGTTAGTGGCTCCCAGAATTGGTTCCTAACCAGCAGCATTAGAATTGCCAGGGAACTTATTAGAAATGAAAACTTTCAGCAGGGGCTTGAACTGGGATGAACTGGTTCAAAGTCCTGCGTATTTAATAGCACCTTTCTTAGGATGCAATGTTTAGGAACTGAATTTGAGAATTTGAATGTTTTTCAGAGATAAAATAATTTATTAAGGGGTCAGATAATGAGGTTGTATTTAAATAGTTAGCATACTATCCCCATGTGTGCCTGGGTGCATGTGTGTGTGTTTGCATACACGCATACACAAGTGTGCCTGTGCCTACACAGGTAGGAAGGTAGGTAGACAGGTAGGTAGGAAGGTCTGTAAATAGATAGACAAGTTTTTTTTTTCTTTTTACCAGATTTAATGTGCATTTTTCAGGTGAAAATTTGATATGGATATTGTCCTCAAATTGTTTTCAAGCTGCATTTTTTATTTTATTATATTGTGAACTATGAATACAACTAGAGTTGTGGAAGGGTTTATGGACATCTGTTGTTTAAATCTACTCAACAACTATTCTTTTCTGGTAACAGAACCACAAGTTTTGCTTTGGGGAGCTCCACCTCCCACTTCTCCCATGAAGATACTTCGGAGGGGCTATAAATAAAACTTCTCATCCCTCCTGTTGCAAACAACTGTGAGAGATGAACACGCCACCCTGTTTAGTTCTTTCATATTCACCCCAGAAATTTTCTGCAGGGTAACACAAAAGCAGGAAACCGTAAGACATTTCTGCTAAGGTGACCCTTCAGGGCACTGTCCATTACTTGCTGCTTCACCAGTTCAGTAATTTACAAAAGCCTGACTCTTCAGCTTTTCCTTCAGTGACCCCAGATCCATACTCATGTGTCTTAGTCATCTAGTGCTGCCATAACAGAAATACCACAAGTAGAAGGCTTCAACAAAGAGAATTTTATTTCCTCCAGTAAGGTAGGCTAAAAGTCCAAATTCAAGGAGTCAGCTCCGGGGGAAGGCTTTCTCTCTTTGTCAGCCCTGGAGGAAGGTCCTTGGCCTCAATCTTCCCATGGCTAAGACACTTCTCAGGCACAGGGACCCCAGGTCCAAAGGATGCACTCTGCTCCTGGTGCTGCTTTCTTGGTGGTATGAGGTCCCCAATTCTCTGCTTGCTTCCTTTTCCTTTTATCCCTTGAGAGATAAAAGGTGGTGCAGGCCACATCCCAGGGAAACTCCTTTTACCTTGGGTCAGGGAGGTGACCTGGGTAAGGGTGGTGTTACAATCCCACCCTAATCCTTTAACATAAAATTACAATCAGAAAATGGAGGACAACCACAGACTACTGGGAATCATGGCCTAACCAAGTTGATACACACATTTTGGGGGGGGACATAATTCAATCCATGGTATCATGTTTTGCTTGTGTAGGTAGTCCATTTTACTTGTTACTAAAAATGAATCATATCTGATAAAGAAGGTTATTCAGAAGACACTCTCGATTCAAAGAAAACTTAGGAACTTGGAAACACTTGTTTACTTCTGAGTCAAAAGAGATCTAGGGACTGATTGCATTAGTCATATTATAAATATGCCTATAGGGTGGCTATGTGTCAGAATCAACAGCACACAACAATGACAACATGGTCCAAAAGCAGCCTTGGTGTAGGGTTTTGTTTTCTCAAAAGCCTCTAAGTGTAAATTTCTTTTAGTCATTTGTTTCCTTATCACGTGTTGAGAATGCTGAGTAATACTAGTACTTTTCTATCCCTAAACATTTCAGTGATAACTGTGTGCAGCCTTATTTTACCCTATTAGTGTTTTTCATTATGCTTCAAGATTATTTTGAAATCATTCAGCAGCATGGCAATCTTCAAGTGAGTCCCATTAGGGTTCTTTACATAACTTGTATTTTTTTACATCTCATATCATTCCTTGGATGTAGCGATTGGTAAAAATCATGGTGCCTTATTTTATTTTAGAAGATTGGAAAGAATAAATGTGTTTTTGAAAAAAAAAATTACGCTTCAAATCCAACTGAGAATATTTCAGATTTTCTCAGGGGTCACACCAACTGACACAATTATTTAAATTTAAGCAATTTCACAGTCAAATCACATATAGCAGTAATACTATTTAAAAGAGAATTAAACTACGAAGATGAGTTATTTTGAATATTAATTCCCAGTAGCTCTCTACTCAATCATTATTTTAGCCGCACTCAACTGCAGAAAGGAATGTGAACATTTCTGCTACAGTCCAGGAAGATACATCTATTAATAAAAGAGTGTTAACTCTGTATACAAGCATCTTATTAAAGAAAGATGAGGCAAGGAAGCCCTGTCGAGGAAATTGCAGAATAACTTATTTTTATAATGCTGTATCTCTTCCTTTTGTTATTTTCTTTTACAGCCTCTCATAAGTCTTTGGTTCAGTTGATTAAAGAAAGGGCTAGAAGTCAAGATTAGTGAGATCCAATTCAAGCCCAAAATTTTATTGGTATTTAATCTTGATTTACTTGTCCTACTCTAATATGTAGGACTGTCTTGCACACATCTGTCTGAGAAAAGTCTCTTTAGGAATTTATCGATCATAAAATAATAAGAATATTTTAGTGGAGAGAGAGAATAAAGGCATATAACAATGCATTTTGTTGTTGTTGTTTATTTGTTTGCTTTGAGACACAATAACTCTATACTCTCCACTTCCTCCATCATCTACTTTCACCTTATCTCAAAAGACATTCAAAGCAAGAAGGTAAAGAAGGACAGAAGAATGTTAGTAAATGATGGTTTAATATATCTCAAAAAATAAATTTAAATTCGTATCTTTAGTCTTCAGATATATTACAGGAAGTCAGGAATAGTCTATACAATGTAAATCAACAGACAACATGTATATTTTTTTTCCAAACGAGAATACTGTCATATTCAGAACTGACAGTTATTCACTCATATATCATCTTCTATAATCCTGTCCCAGACTCTACTAGATTGATATTATTGTTAGAAACAAATGTGCAGAACAAGAGAAAAGGTGAATACTAAGTTAGTCATTGATAAAAAGTTGTGGCCATTTTGAGAACTCATTGCGATGTCTTCTTGTCACTCTGGGTGACTGATTTTATTTTCTTAATGGACTTGATATTTAAGGAGTCATTTTAATCACTCAGAATGTTAGGAACATAAATAACAATGATGCAATGAAATAAATTTACTTACCTTTTAAGTTATTTATCTTGTGTAGAATCCAGTCCAATAGTCAGTATATAACCCGATATTTATGGCTAAATTAGAAAAAAAACCCTTCCATTTTCTATGTGCTATTCAGAAAAGTTGTACTATTTCACATGTGTTTAAATCACTTTTTAATGCAGACGTTACTGATTCTTCATCCAGCCTTATAAAAAAATTAAAATAGGAAATCAACATTTTTCTTGAAAGGCTAATATGAAAGATTTTACTTTGTCTAAATAAAATGCATGTGCATATTATATACATCTATATAAAATCTAAAGCTAAAAGTAAAATAAACCAAAAAAAAAAAAAAACCATTGCTGTCGAGTTGCTTTCGGCTCATAGTGACCCCAGAGGACAGAGTAGAGCCGCCCGATAGGGTGTCCAAGGAGCGACTGGTGGATTTGAACTGCCGACCTTTAGGTGAGTAGCCAAACTCTTAATTGCTGCTCCACCAGGGCTCCAAAAGTAAAATATTATGTTAAAAACAAAGTAAAATAAAATATAGATTAAAAGTAAATTTGAAGAAATTAATTTTCAAAATTTAGAAGACAGCTGTATAATTTACAGTTTTCAAGCTATAATCTGTTTATATTAGCAATAATGTTTATTGATAAATAGAATGCTCTTTTTTTGGCTGCTGTGGCTTCAGAGGGGGAAAATTATTTTATATAGCTTCATTGCCTTTGAATGATATGGCATAGAATCTCCTGTGCCAAGTGAAACTGCAGCCAGGAAAAGGTGATTAGGATTGTCATCAGAGAAGTCTTTCTGACCTAAAGCCACAAAATGGACAATTCTCCTTTAATACCTCTGACGGGCAGCAGTATTATACTGTGGCATAGATGGAAGCCACCAGTATTTGGTACGTAGTTATTGGCTAGAACCAGGAGTGAAAATTTTGTTCTCAATGAGAATAATGGTCGAGAAATCTGCCAAGGAAGTCAGCCATGGTTCCTAAATCATGCAGCATACAATTCCTCCCATTGAGGCCTATGAGGCCTATGATGGAGTTTATTGTCTCCATCAGTGTAAAATGTGATACAAAGAGCTAGATAGATAAACTAGATTAATTTTATATCAAGCTGTAGGAATATGGGTTAAAAGTGATAAACCAAATTTCAAGGGTTCTTTAATCTTTCCTACAATTTATAGTGATTTCTTTAAAGCTTGTGCTATCTATCTCAAGCTGCACAGAATGGTATTAAATATGAAATGGTAGAGGTTCTTGAGGGTTCAGGAACAAATATCCAGAATAGTGCTCAATAACTGTGAATTTGCATTAATTTGCACATAGTCAATACTAAGTGATAACAAGCTCTTAAAATACTATCATAACAACACCTTGTATCTGTAACAACTTTATTATTCTGAATGCAATTTTTAATCTAACAATATTAACTATCCCTGGCAATTGTCACAAATGTCCACTTGTTATTAATCTTTTTTCTAAATAAGTACTGAGACTGCATGTGGCAGTGACTCATCATTTATACCCCTGTCAGGTACAGCTTTTGTTTGTGGGTATGTCTCAGGGAAAACAACAGGAAGAGATGACTATCTTTGTAATTGTGTTTCCAATCTTGCTTCATGTATCTCTATGATATATGAAGCGAGATTAAATATAAGCTATGAAATTGAAAATGAAAAAAAATAAATAGAAGTTGTGATAACTGGGATGGTTTTGAAGTCTTTGCTTCTCTGAAAATAGGTTTTAAAATGTGTTTATGATGCGTTGTAATCAGCATAGTCCCCCAGAGAGGAGAAACTCTCTCAAGCAGAGTTCTCTTCATCTTTTATGGGCAATGCCTTCATACCAAAGACTCTGTCATCATTTGCTTTATATTACATTAGTGAAAATTCTCCCAACTACTGTCACCTTAGGAAATGACTCGTCCCCCATGGAAACACAATCCATTTACTTCGTCATATAAGCCATTCCTGAAATTCGGTCAGAGTTCATTACGCTACATTGCATCATTTAGACCCAGGAGTAGAGGAACATAAAACTAAAAACTTAGCTTGAGGAACAGATGGAATGGATTTCATATTTGTAAGGAATTAGAAATTGCTTCAGCATAGATGGATTCCATACAGATAGGAAATAAATGTCCTCAAAGAAAAACTAGCCGGTGGAGGGAAAGAGTGTAAAGTATGAGGAAACTGCTGGGAGAAGGGAAAAGCACACAAAGAGAATGAAAGTGACAAAGAGGTGTATATGAAAAGCCATTAAGAAGGAATATTATGAAAGTGTGCATACTAAAATAAAAAGCAAATACAGCACTAGCAGCCTGGAGGAAACTAATGCTCGTGTATCTGGCCAGAACTGCAAAAGGAAATAAACTCAAGAAAGGCAGTTATTAGTGAGCATGTATACAAAACAAAAAAACAAGGCAATAAAAACATGTGAGATTTCGAATCCTATGCACTTTGATACAAGTGTTACATTATGAGAATAACTGAAATTAAAAAAAAAAAAACTTGAGTAACAATATGGCAAAATATAAGCTGTTTCAGAAATATTCAGAGTGGTAGTGAGAAAATAGAACTCAAAGGAACACACAGACTTCCTTTGTCTTTTACTTTCATATATATATATATGAGAAAGTACATCAGGCAAAAGTTTTATACTTAGCTGATTGCCTTACAAAATAAAAACTGAAGTTAAATTGGTGCTCTTGGTCAAGGTTAGAAAGTAAAAGGAACCTATACCCTAAGCATTCTTTTAACAGTGTTGCATATTTAGTGTTTCCTAAACACACACTATAATTCCTCGCCCCACACCCCCGTGGCTCAGGGATATTTTTTTCTTGCCATTTACTTTGTGACTAATTCTATCCCATGTAAAGTCACAATCACCACAACTTTTTCAGAGTGTTCATCTGTCATTCATGTATCTATCTTACTAATTCCATTTGACATGTATAAATTATATAAACAGAAAATATGCATATCTACAAATACATACACATATGTATTTATTATTATTATTTCTAATTCTATTTGTTCCAAGGAAGCGTGAGGGACTTTAAAGACTTTTCCTCAAAGAATTTAAGGGCCAGAATTGGGAAGCTTCTGGGGTCCCCAAAGCTACCTTGTGAATGAGATCTTACTCTGTCATGGATTGAATTATATTCCCCCAAAAATGTGTGTATCGATTTGGTTGGGCCATGATTCCTGGCATTGTGTGATTTTCCTATGTGTTGTAAATTCTGTCTCTGTGATGTTAATGAGGGGGGATGGGCAGCAGTTGTGTTAGTGAGGCAGGACTCCATCTACCAGATTGGATTGTGTCTTCAGGCAATCTCTTTTGAGATATAAAAGAGATAAGCAAGTAGAGAGACAGGGGGACCCTATACCACCAAGAAAGCAGTGATGGGAGCAGAGTGCACCCCTTGGATCTGAGGTCCTTGTGCAGAGAAACTCCTAGTCTAGAGGAAGAGTGATGAGAAGGCTGACAAAGAGAAAGTCTTTCCCTGGAGCTGATCCCCTGACTTTGGACTTTTAGCCTACTTTACTGTGAGGAAATAAACTCTTTGTTAAAGCCATCCACTTGTGGTACTTCTGTTATAGCACCATAAGATGACTAAGACATACTCTAATGTATCACCTTCTCCATAGTGTTTGGTCACAAAATGGAGATTCTGGTTCAGAGGATCAAAAAGTAGATAGACTGGCTTTCTGGTCACACTAAACTTTCTAATTTCCTGAGTAGTAGATTTTTTAAAAAACATCTACAGAATGTTTTCTTTGGGTAAGAAACTGAAAAACAAGCAATATATATATTTTGGAGGTTAATGTATAAATATGTTTTAGAGCTTCCAATTTACTTTTTAGCTATCTGAGTGAGGCAAGGAATTTCACCCCACTAAACCTCTGTTTTCTCATATGGACAATAGAATATACAATAAAGACTATATTAAAGTATTGTTTTTAATAAAATACTAAAGCAAGTGTTCAGCACAGTGCCTGACAGGTACAAAGTACTGAATAAAAGTTAACTATTATTACAGTTATTCCTAAGCCTATCTTATTTATATTTTTACCAATGATTTTTCTAGTGCACTCCAAATACACCATAAAATGCCCATTAACATCTTAACATCTTTACTTTTCAGTGAACTAGATATCTGAATCATAATGAGTCAACACGATTTTTGACATCAATCTGTGCCATTTTCTATCTTCTTCATCTCAGTAAGAGGCATCATCATTCACCTATCAAATGAAATCAAGATCCAAAGATGACAAAATACATGCATCTACAAAGGTAAATATTAAAAATATAAAGCAGCTCATACTAAAATTTCAGAACATTGCACTTAGCACAGGAAGAAAGGAGATATGGAGATGATCTGCAGACATCAGACGAAGGTTGACGAGACAGAAGGGGAGGTGGGATTGATACAGGGGATGCAGGCTGTGGAAGGCATTATTAACAGAAGCAGAATGTGGGCAGTGCCACAGAGACAAAAATTTAACACTTTGCAATTATAAATGAGCAAGTCAGTTGAGTGCTTGGTTTTGTAGCATAATGGGTTACTTTGGATAGATTTCGTTTTATATATAGTGCCAAAAAATGAACAAATCTGCCTCAGAAAAACTACAACCAGAGTGCTCCTTAGAAGCAAGGATGGTGAGACTACATCCCACATTCTTTGGTCACGTTATCAGGAGGGATCAGTCCTTAGAGAAGGATATTATGCTTGGTAAAGTAGGAAGTCAGCAAAAAAAAGGAAGTCCCTCAATGAGATGGATTGATACAGTGGCTGCAACAGTGGGCTCAAGCATAACAATGCTCGTGAGGACGGCACAGGACTGGGCAGTGTTTCCTTCTGTTTTACATAGGGTTGCTATGAGTCAAAATCAGTTTGATGACACCTAACAACAACACAGCGGCGGAGTGTATCCTGACAATCTTTAATTTTTACTTCAGCCCAGCTGGAATGTCAGGTAGCATATTTGATAACGTGCTTTGTCTTGAAAGAGATGAATCCAGTTTCCAATTGCTGTGCTGCATCAATCAGGTTTTTCTTTTATTTAACGATTTTCAGGCTAGTGATGTCTCTGAAAACAAGTTATATGTCTTTGCCCTATTGCCCACTCCCAAAGTTAAGCAAAAGGTCATATTTAAGCTTTTCACTTACCATCATTTCTTTGTGTCTTATTGAAACTCTCCCAAGACTTGTCCTGGAGTTTTATTGAAATTCACTATTTTGTGAAAGTTGATCTTTGTTAGAGATCAAGAATCAATGTATAAAGCTGAGTGTTGCCAAATTCTTGGAGATGTATTGTATCATCAGAGATGATAGGCACTGTTGGGAGAAGATGTCGGCAACATTTTAGCAGCCTTTATAGAATTTTCTGCTTCCTTTGTGATAAGAAAAAAGCTTTCCTGTTTCTTTAGAGTAATACCTATAACATATACCACCTCTCTAAATTCCAAATTTAAAAATTTTAGAAGTGTGTTTCTCCCTGGTTTGGCCTCTTGTATTGCATTAGTTGCAAAAGCCTTTAAGTTGAAAGCAAATTGAGAAGTATTGATTCAGTGCAGGCTTAGAGAATAGCTTAGAAAAAAAAAAAAATCCTATGGTTGTATCTCACATCTTTGTTGTAAAGCAGTAGTTTTTTTAACCAATACGTTTTCTAAATCAGGTTTGAAACAAGTCTTAATATAGACTTCAGAGACTGTTTTTCTCAAAATGTAGGCACAGTGTATTATACTGAATAGATTACTGATGTTTATAGACATTATTTAAATTATAATTTTTTTTAGCAATTTTTATTTTCTGTTCAAGATGAAAGTACTTTGTGGAATATACTGTGGTCATCCATCCTGATTTGCCTGAGACTGAGGGTTTTCCCAGAATGGGATCTTTAGTGCTTAAATCTGCACTTCCTGAGAAAACCTGGATGGTTGGTTACCTTAAATGTATCACCCAACAAAACAGATAGTGTATAAAAAATAGATGGAGGACTTCTATATGCCCTGCATCTTCCACATAATTACATTTTAAATTCAGCCTTTAGTAAGTAATTAGTTCAGATTTATAGGTAGGATTCAATATGGTCTGACCAATCTTTTTCTGCATGAATATATTTCTGTTAAACAACAATTGCTGTTGGAATGCCTGTGGTCATACTCGGGTGAAATATATATGGACCAAGGAAATTGCATTTAGTATTAAGGATAATATTCATAAAATTCTTTCTGTTTTAATTAAGGAGGGATCATGATTGGATTTTGAGTCATATTACAAAGAAAAACAGACAAATGCTGTAATATGAAACTGAGCAGATCGTGGGTCAGAAAGAATGAAGAAAGTAAAAGTAATACAAAAAAAAAAAAAACACAATAGAAACCTGTCATTTCTCTTATTTCTAAAAGCTTAATTCATTTCTACAGCCCATTAAAATTTAGGGTAACAATTTAGGAAAACCCAAGACAATCAGATGCTAACCTAGGATAATTTGTTTCAGCTGAAAAATTGATTGAACCATACAATATTTGTAGGAAAATACTTTGCATTATTTATGAGCACTAGGTAGCAGGTATTTTATGTATTGTGTCAACTATGTTAACAAGGAAAAACTCCACCAACAACAAAATAAATACATGTTTAAGAAGTTCTGAAAGTCATTTGGGACAGAATGTTTTATATAAAATTTTAAAAATCTCCCCTTGACACCAATTAACTACCCAGATATTGTTCAATGTCCTTGTTTTCCCCAACAAAACTTCACATAGGTGTTGTCCATATTTGCTGTCTCTATCTCGTTAAGGTGAAAACCCTGGTGATCACAACAGTCTAATCCACCACTGATCATGGGGATGGCACAGGACCGTACGTCATTTCACTAAGCATGGGGTTACTATGAGCCAGGGACCTACTGGACAGCAGCTAACAATCACCACCACAATCTACTTACATATCAAAAAACCTGGTGGCATAGTGGTTAAGAGCCATGTCTTCTAACCAAAACGTCAGCAGTTTGAATCCACCAGACACTCCCTGGAAACTCTGTGGGGCAGTTCTATAGGATTGCTATGAATTGGAATCAACTTGATGGCAGTGAGTTTTTTTTTTAAGCCTGTCGTATTTATATTTATAGCAATGATTTTTCTAGTGTACTACAAATATACCATAAAATGCCCATTAACATCTTAATATCTTTACTTTTTAGTCAACTAGGTATCTCAATCATAATGAGGCAACAAAACTTTTGACACGAATCTGTGCCTCTTTCTGCCTTTCTCATCTCAGTAAGAAGCATCATCATTCACCTATCAACTAAAATCAAAATCCAAAGGCAGCATCATTTCCTTTCTTACCAGGTGCCTATATTTTTGACTGATACTTAATGCTCAACAAATATTTCTTAAATCTATTAATGAATATTTAATTATATTCAGAAAAACATAAAAGGAAAGTCAGAACCTGTATCAAGCACTTCCTTTGGGTAAGAAACTTCTCACATACAGGAAGTTAATTTACCTGTGTTTGTAGTGACAAACATTTGCACAGCACTTTATAGTTTATAAAGCACAGTCCCAAAATTTATTTGCTCATTTGCTCATAAATATCTTATGAGGATACTGAAGATTGTAAAGCTCCTTGAAGGCAAGAACCAAGCCTTCTTTATTCTTTTATTCACAGAATCTAGTGCTTGGTATAAAAAGTCGATATTTAATGAATGTTTTTGAATGAATGGCATGATTCACATAAAAATCTCCCTATTGAGCAAAGGGTGAGACTAGAACACAAACTTGGATTCTCTCTTTTTGAATCCTGTGGTCTTACCTCTTTATAACATTGAAAATATTCACAAACAAAAAGGAAAGGCGGGTCCTAAAACTAATTGGTTTTATTGAAGAGAATATCCATGACTTTTACTTCTGGTCCTTTCATTTATCAATTATTAGTTTTGCTTTGGCTGCTTAGCTCAGTTGACTACATTCCTTTCAGTGTAATGAAAGAACACTGAACTTGACTAGTCTATGATATGCTAGGAACTAGCTACTATGTGTCCTTGGACAAGGCACTTACTCTTTCTTACTTCTTCATAAAATTGAGAAATTTGGACTAGAGAATATCAATGGCTCATTAGAGGTCTTTTTTTTTTTTTAATTTAAGATGTTAATGCAACCAGAATTTCATATTTGATTTCTGTATCAGTCAATTTTATGTTCTTATATAGAGAGTTAAAAGCTGCCCTTTATTATAACCACTCATATCATTGACCTCAAGGAATTCTGTGTTATAGAATGTAATAAATCAATTCAAGTATTTCCTTACTAATGGAAAAACCTTTTTACCTTACTCATTGCGGATTTTGTACTCTATTTGATTAAGACAAGTATTGTGCGTGTGTGTATGTATATATTTATAACAGATCATTAAAATTCAGCTAAAACGTGATTTCCATAAGGAGGTCTTCTCTGATAAAAAAAAAAAAAAAAATTTTTTTTTTTTTTCCAGAGAATAGCTTTGTTAAAGTAACAACCTTGGCACCTTCTTGTCGTTCCCTTTTGAATTATTCTGTTTTACCTTCTTCAAAAAGTTACCCCAACTAAAATTACCTCTGCTATTAATTAAGTACCTGTTCTCTGCCCTCCCTCCTCTCTGGCCCTCACTAGAATGTAAGATCCATGTCAACAGGGACTTTATCTGGGTTCTGAACTATATTAACAACAGAATCTATAAGAGAACTTGACAGCTAATAGATACTTAATAGGTAATTGAGATTAAGAATAAATAAGCATTTCTAAATTTTGCTCAATGTTGTGGAGAAAATTGGTAAGAAAACAATATACATAGCACGAGGTAAAATTTTAATTGGATAATGTTTGTAAACTTAACAAAAAAAATAAAGCAATGCGTAATCTACTTTCAGAATATGAGACCTGTAATTCAGAATGTGACTTTCAGTTTCTGATGTTATAGTCTTTTTTGTCATACAATTTTTATTTCTCCAATTTAAAATGATGTTTTAAAAAAATTCTAACAACTTCTAAATACTTCAGAACTTGAATAATATAGAAAGTTCCTTTAACTAGATAATTTTATAACAACTATCAACAAAATGAACATTTTTTGATAATTTACCCCTTCGTGAAGGCATTGCACCTGATGCACTTTGTCATGGACTGAATTGTGTCCCCCCAAAATATGTGTCAACTTGGTTAGGCCGTGATTCCCAGTATTGTGTGGTTGTCCTCCATTTTGTGATTATAAATTTACATTAGAGAGGATTAGGGTAGAATTGTAACCCTTAGTAAGGTCACATCCCTGATCCAATATAAAGGGAGTTTCCCTGGAGTGTGGCTGAACCACCTTTTATCTTACAAGAGATAAAAGGAAAGGGAAGCAAGCAGAGAGTGGGGACCTAGTACCACCAAGAAATCAGTGCCATGAGCAGAGCATGTTCTATGGACCCTGGGGTTCCCATGTGGAGAAGATCCTAGTCCAGGGGAAGATTGATGGATTGATGACATGGACCTTGCTCCAGAGCCAACAGAGAAAGCCTTTCCCTGCAGCTGACACCCTGAATTTGGACTTTTAGCCTACTTTACTGTGAAAAAATAAATTTCTATTTATTAAAGCCATACACTGTGGTATTTCTGTTATAGCACACTAGGTAACTAAGACAGGCTCTTTCTAAACATAAATAACACACACATATATATATACATAAATGACTTCTCAAATTATAGAAGAATTATATGTAGTTAATTTTTTTTTTAATAGAGTAACCCCTGCATCATAACATCTTCCATACTTATTTATTGTAGTTGTCTCAACTTATCTGTCTTCCCTTTAGATTGTGATCCACTTGAAAGAAGACAAGGATTCTTTTTCCAACCATAAGTTTGGTGCAAGTACGTTTTCAGAATGAATGTATTTTATTGTTGTTGTTAACAGTAAGAAGGGAAGGACATAGGAAGAAAGGGATGTAGGGAGAAAGAGCAGACAGATGATAACCAAAGCCTACCCCAAAAATCTTATGTCCAGTAGTTCTGCAGTATTCTACTGTGGTGACATAGCCATGACTGTTGTGCTTCTTTCCTGTTTATTTTAGTGGTCTCATACTCTGGTCATATATCACTGCTTACTCTAATGTGTGTGTTTCTTCTGCTAAAGCTACCTAAATACTATC
Organism: Loxodonta africana; assembly: GCF_030014295.1. Lineage (NCBI taxonomy): Eukaryota > Metazoa > Chordata > Mammalia > Proboscidea > Elephantidae > Loxodonta > Loxodonta africana. The sequence continues at coordinate 107,833,793 of NC_087343.1, read as the reverse complement.
TAACATATACAGCTATCTAACATTTATAGCTACCTATATCTATACGTATCTATATCTAATCTCCCTAGAGATATGGGAACAGGGTTTGTAAGTAATCATCTGCTCAGAATGCTATGCTTCACCTATTTATTTAAATTAAAAAAATAAACTTGTAGGAGTCATTAATTTTGAAAACATAATTGAAATATTTTAACTGAGTACTAATTCATTCTGTCAGTGGTTTGGTAAAGTATTGCTCTTATGCCACATTAATATTCTCATTATCAGACTGTAATTGAAAAATCACAACTGATGAAATCAATTACTTATTTGCATATTTAAATCATTCCATACAATTTATGCCTGTGTTTATTTAACCACCAAAGATTTTATTTTTCTACTATTTTGAGTAAAATGCACTTCAATGCAAAAGTTCACTATAGTTCTAAATTGCAAAGCATGACAAATACCCTTTTCTATCCACTGTCAACCTTAAATTCTTTTACTTATTTGATTAACTTGATTAGTCTTCTTTCAATGATAATAATGTTAATCTTTTCTTGTTACTTCATTCTCTCTCAGGTTAATATGTTCCCCCTACCTCTCCTTAAAGTCCAACTTTCTTCAAAAAGTTAAGACATTGAATGTTTCCGCTTTCTCATTTTATATTTCCAGATTCATACTCAGCAAAACAGGCTATATGCATGTATAATTAACTGTAACTCCTTGCTGTTGAGTTGATTCCAACTCATAGTGACCCTAGAGGACAGAGTAGAACTGCCCCATAGAGTTTCCAAGGAGTACCTGGTGGATTCAAACTGCTGACCTTTCGGTTAGCAGACATAGCACTTAAGAACTATGCCACCAGGGCTTCTGTGTATGCAATAAAAAAAAGGATTGAACAAATAAATAAATACATTAAGCATAAATAAAGCCAGATTTTACATTATCGAAGAAACCAATTACACATAAGGAAAGGAGGAAGGCCAGAATGATCCCTGCACTGTTGGATTAGAATCAGAGCTATAGTACAATCTCATGATTTTATAGATAGATAAGTGGATATAGATATATAAATTAATATAGATGGATGGGTATGCATGTGTTGGTATACATACACACATATATATTTTTCCCATGTTTTTCTTAATCCTTGAGCAGATTCTGACTCATAGTGACCCTGTAGGATAGAGTAGGGTTTTCAAGGCCATAAACTTTTATGGAAGGAGGCTGCCATATCTTTCTCCTGCAGAGCAGATGGTGGGTTCGAACTGCAGACTTTTTGGTTAACTTGAAAGCTTAACCACTGCGCCACCAGGGCTCCGCACACGTACCAAAAAAACCCAGTGCTGTCGAGTCAATTACGACTCATAGCGACCCTGTAGGGCAGAGTAGAACTGCCCCACAGAGTTTCTAAGGAGCCCCTGGTGGATTTGAACTGCCAGCCTTTAGGTTAGTAACCATTCAACTTAACCACTACGTGACCAGGGTTTCCTCACACACATACATATACGTAAATATATATATACCAAAACCCAAAAAACAAACCCAGCACCATCGAGTCGATTCCGACTCATAGCAACCCTATATGGCAGAGTAGAACTGCCCCATAGAGTTTCCAAGGAGCACCTGCTGGATTTGAACTGCCGACCTTTTGGTTAGCAGCCGTAGCACTTAACCACTATGCCACCAGGGTTACCATATCTATATATGTATATATATATTCACACACACACACACACACACACACACACACATATATACATATTGCCTTATTCTGTCTGCTGAGAAACATAGAAGCAACAATACTCCATTAGCCATGAGCATACCCAGCATCTGAATATTGGTTTCTGAGTATTGCTTTCCAGTGAAAGCAAACAAACATCAGGGCTTCTTAGAGAAATCTTCAATTACTGAATGGGGTTAGGAAAGTACAAGATGATCCAGGAATATTTTGTGGTGCCAGTAAACTAGGAAGTGTTAAAAAAGGGATGTTGTTCTTGTGTGCTGTCAAGTAGATTCCTACTCATAGTGGCCCTATAGGACAGACTAGAACTGCCCCGTAAAGTTTCCTAGGCTGTAATCATTTTGAAGCAGAGTGCCTGGTTTTATCTCCTGTGGAGTCACTGGTGGTTCAAACTGCTGACCTTTCGGTTAGCATTTGAGCATTTAAACATTGCAACACGAGGGCTTTTAAAAATGATAGGGCCATAAAAAAAAGAACACAAGACCCAACCCCAACCTGAAGGAGCTCCCCTTCTGGGTCAAATCTGGGGCAATTTAGGTAACAAAATAAATAATAATATTATAAATTGTAGCCCATAAAGTAAAATAAATACTTATGATCCTTCTGAGATAGATAAATACTTGAGTAAATACATAAAGGAAGGGATAACTCTTTTTTACAGAAAAAATCTGATTAAAAATGTAGATGGAAGAATAGATACAGAAAATTGCCATTATGAAACATCAGAGCAATAAGTGCTACAAGCAAGATCTACTAATTGATGCTAACTTAGTGGGCTAAAGAATTATGGGAAAAGCTTATTTGCATATTATTGTATTTGAAAAACAAACAAAGTGCTGCCGTTGAGTCGATTGCAACTCATAGCAACCCTAAAGGACAGAGTAGAACTGCCCCATAGGGTTTCCAAGGAGCAGCTGGTGGATTTGCAGTGTCAATCTTTTGATTAGCAGCCATAGCTCTTAACCACTGTATTTAGAGACACTAAAAAACTGTTGAGGGAAGAATGAATAAGTGAAAGACATTTTTGAAATAATTATGAGGAAGCGAAAACTGGGTCAATGGTGTTTGATACTGTACTAGTATAATTAGGCAACTTTAAGGAAAAAAAATGGAAACTGTCTGCCCTGGAATTATTTTTTACAGTTATGTGCCCATTGTGTGCATGGGGCTGGACAAAAATATCTCATAGATGTCAAATGACTATAAAAACACTGGATGCCTGACTCTAGCTTTTCTCAGGGCAAAGTTTCCTGACAAATTACAAAATGATAATGCCAAAATATTGTGAGATGAACTTTGTAAACACTACTGTCTGGTTTGACAGTCTGTGGGGACTTGGTTCTGGTTTTCTGTGCAATATGCCTTTGTATGAAAACATGTTTTAATCCCTTAGCTTATAACAGTTGCAAATGAAGAATCTGGTGAAAATAGATGATTGCTCTTCTTTCCATCAAAATTATCTAAAAAATAAATGCATTCCAATAAAATTAAATAATGCATATCTGAAAGTTAAAAGCACATAGTAAACCTTTGCTTAGAAGAAATGCATATCAAGCAATATTCAAGAAAGTCAAAAAGAAGAGAGAATTCCAGATAAAAATGGACATGATGTTCATAAATGTATCTCATTCTCTCAGGACTAGTAAAATGAAGATGGTATGAGGGAATTTGTTAAGAAGAACTATTTTATTAGTTTCCAGACACAAGGGCATACTAATTGATGAGATAAAACTGAAACAGGCCTCTATTTTAGTTTAGGATATATCATATAGTATAGGTATTATATGGCAGAGGACTTAGAGTGATATTTAAAAAAGACTGAAGGTCTTAAATAAATTAGCCCAATTTTGAGAAGAAAATCCCAATGCTTGGAAATCCTACACAATATATAAATGTTAAAAACAATTTCTTATGAAATTAAGACAAACTAGAACAGACAAATGCAAAAGTGAGCAAAAATGAGAAAAATAAACTGAAAAAAAGAAACATGTTAAAAATTTAAGACAAAACTAACAAAATAAATATAGCGAGCCATTACAAAACAAAGCTAAAGTTGGAGTTTTTTTTTTCCTGGCTATAGAATAATGTGTTTATATTTGATACGAATTATTAGGCTTGCTTCATAAACTGTCTTACTGACTTCAGTCTCACTTATCAACATTCTGCCACAACAGTAAGCTAAAACACACATTTACTACTAGAGAATAACAGCGAACATAGTGAAAACCCTGTAAAGATTTCTCTAGTCCTGCAACAGAAATGTCAAAAAGTTTCTATTCTTGTGTTAAATACATCTGCTCAGAGGCCAGCTTACCTCAGTGCAAGGGTGCCTTAAACCCTTGAGCAGTGACAAAACAGGACTGTTTGGGTTATTTGAGTAGGTAGTGACGTATGAGTGCAAGTGTATGCCATCTTTGTCCTTCAGGCATGGATTCTAGCTCCTTACCAAGGTATCCTGTTTAATACCCCAGCTTCATCTCCAGTCACACCCTGTTTGGCCTGTATCACTTGAAGCATCCTGTGCCTATCCAGCTTCATACCTTGGCTCATGCTTTTCCCTCAGTCTGATGTATCCTTGTTACAATTACCCTATCCCATGGTCCTCCCACTTCATCCTCACCTTTCTCAGAAAACATTTTTGCCTATTTCAACTTTGGAAATCCTATGGGACAGTTCTGCTCTGTCCTATAGGGTCACTATGAGTTGGAATCGACTCGATGGCAATGGGTTTTGTTTTTGGTTTATTTCGACTTATTCTTTGGTCACAACTTAGGCAGAGCTCACATTGCTTCCCACGTATTTAACAAATAGAGTGCCTATTATGCACTAGAACAATGTTGGACTCTGGAGGTAAAGATGGTAAACATACAGGCTTTTTTTTCTGTCCTTATGGATCATATAATCTAGAAATAATTTATATAAATAATCATACACTTACACTTGAGATAGATGAACTTTTTCTAATCAATAAAACCTATCAAATCATCCTCAAAATTTCCAGGCAATGCTAAAAGTTCTGTTTCTGAGCTTACATATCTCTGTCTTTCTCAGATGTATGTAATCTTTTATAGGGAAGGTATACAGTAATGAGTACAGTGCCTCATCCACAGCAGGTGTTTAATAAATATCTGTTTAAACATGTGAAATGATCGTTATAAATCATTAGTAAGTTTATTTCCTTGATATCTTGTTAATAAAAATATTTATATCTCAGGGAAAAAAATTAGCAGATGGTAGATTCATTTTCATTTAAGAGAATTTTCACTCTTCACTGAGACTTGGGCGAAAAAAAAAAAAACCCACTCTACCATATGTTACTTTCCCTCTAAATAAAACTTTCTATCTAAGAATGGCTTACACAATTTTTAAGATGTGGACAATCTGGAGCATTTTAGAAGACAAAGGGCATGTCAGGACATAACAACATCAAGAATTTTTCTTTTTGTTAATTTAAATGTGATTTGGTTTATTGTCAGAAGTGTTAATAACAAATACTTAAAAGAACATAGATGAACTCTGAACACTTACTGAATTTTCTTCACTAATTCATTAGAAGATATCACAAAACAGGTTCTACTATAATTACAGAGTCTGTCCAGTGTTGCCCCTGGCTATCATCTGTTTATTTACACAGACAATGAATATAATTATATCCATTTGGACATTTCTTCAAAAATCAATCCTAACCTCCACACGCTTATGAAGGCACATGAGCAACGAAGCCAGAGAATGGAATTAAAGCTGTTCAAGTTGTTAACATGGTTCAAAACATGATCAAATATTTGCCTCACATTTAACAGTTGTTCTGGTTTCCATTTTCATATTTGAAAAAGATCTTAGACCAGGAGGTGAATGTTCCATAGATAAGGGTATTAAACAGAAACAATAAATATAATAATTGGCATATTTCCCACAGTTATAGGATATGATTTTCTATTGTGTTTCCACTTCAATATAAAGATTGGCCTATTTAAAACCAAATCCACTGCCATTGAATCGATTCTGACTCATGGTGACCTCATGTGTGACAGAGTAGAACTGTTCTACTGGGTTTTCTTGGCTGTAAGCTTTATGGAAGCAGATTGCCAGATCTTTCTTTTGTGGCATGGCTTGGTGGGTTTGAACTGCCTACATTTAGGTTATATCCAACCGAAAAACTAAAACCCGTTGCCGTCGAGTTGATTCTGACTCATAGCAACCCTATAGGACAGAGTAGAACTGTCCCATAGAGTTTCCAAGGAGTGTTGGTTGGATTCAAACTGCCAACCGTTTGGTTAACAGCCATTGCTCTTAACCACTACACCATCAGGGTTTCCATTTAGGTTATAGTTGGGTGCAAATCTTTTACACCACCCAAGGACCTATTGAACCATTAGGCCAACTAAAATTTGGCACTACAAATAATGCAGACCCATAGCTGCTAACTGAAAGATCAGCAGTTCAAAACTACCAGCCACTCTGAGGAAGAAAGATGTGGCAGTCTACTTCTGTAAAGATTTACAGCTTTGGAAACTCTATGGAGCAGTTCTACTTTGCAATTTTAGTGTTGCTTTGAGTCGGAGTTGACTCATAGGAGAAAGCCTTCATGTTCTGCTTTTGGGAAAGATCACAGCCTTCAAAACCCTATGGAATGTCATTCTAGTCTGCAACACATGGGCTCACCATGAGCCTGAAATGGCTTCATGTCAGCAGTCTAATTATTTATTTTTTTGGAGTAATATTGGTATGTGATGTAAACTGTCCAATTTAGCTATTATTTCATTGTTTTGTAAGTGTATTGGGTCTAGGTGAGAATATTATATCATAAGATTATTGTTATTCTGTCTGTAACTGGCAAATAATACCATATTGACATTTATTGCAATCATTTGATGAAATAGGATAAACAAACCTAGCCCAAATATGAATACACTGGGAAAAATATGTTAAATAAGATGTCAGCTTTTATGTGGTTGGTTAAAACCTTAATTTCTTATTCTGGTATGTGTTGGGCTCTTCTAAAATAATTGATACTTCCTTCATAAATATGTTGAGACAAATAGTAAGTTTTAATGGACAATGAAGGATTTATTCCAGTCTGATTAGAAAAAGCTACTTTCCAGATGAATTTTTTTTAACTATGCTTCCAAAAAAAAAAAAAAACTCTTAAAATATTACACATGCATACATGGAAAGCGCCACGTCTCTATTCCAACCCTATCTCGAGTCTCCATGCTCAAGATTTCACCTAAACTCAGTATTTTCTCATTCTGTAAACATCAGCCTTATATTTCATTCTCCCACTTTCTTAAGTTTTTTTTTTAATGTGCTAAACTAATATTTGTTCAAAGTTCTTACCAATGTTCTTCTTGATACATCCACTAGAAACTGCCTTACTTCTCTTTATTGATTCATAAACAAAAAAGTTAATCAAATATAAATTAAGTGCTTGATATGTGCTAGTTACTTCCCTCGTTTGGGGATGCCAGTGGAGTTGGGGTGGGATCAGGGAGCCTATAAAGGAGTAAGGTGGTTTCCCTTCTCTTAAGGAGATCATATCATAGACATATTGTATTCCACGTATTGCACATGTAGTTCTCATCATAGTCTTTATAACAGTTTCATTCACCACCGAGGGCATATTAACATTTCCTCTAGAGCTTTATACAAGTATATATTATGTGGGACCCAGCTCAAAGCTATGTCATTGCACTCTCTGGAAATGAGTCCTGAGCATACTTCAGATTTTTATCGTGGATCCATTTATTTTTAGTTGCCTGTATATTTTCTATAGATTTTGGATATGTTTTCATGAAATTAAGAATTCATGGAATTTAATACCAAAAAAAACCAAACCCAGTGCCGTCAAGTCGATTCCGACTCATAGCGACCCTATAGGATGGAGTAGAACTGCCCCACAGAGTTTCCAAGAAGCGCCTGGCGGATTCAAACTGCCAACCCTTTGGTTAGCAGCCGTAGCACTTAACCACTACACCACCAGGGTTTCCTGGAATTTAATACTGCATTCATATTTTGGAACTTGAGTAGTGTTAGATTGCTCTCCAATGGTTTCATGTGTTTTAGTTTCTTACCCGACTAGACTGCTAGGATCTTGCAAGAGAGACAATGGTTTTATGCATGCTGTTGTTGCGTGCTGTCAAGTAGATTTTGCCGTAGAGACTGTATAGAACAGGGTAGAACTGCCCCAAAGAGTTTGCTAGGCTGTAATCTTTACAGGAGCAAATCACCAGGTCTTTTCTTCCACAGAACCGCTGGTGGGTTTAAACTTCAAACGTTTCGGTTAGGAGCCAAGTGCTTTACCATTGCTGTTTAATCATCGCACTTTAACCACTGCGCTTAACCATTGCTTCACCAAGGCGGTTTATGCTATGGCATAGCCACTGAAATATCTAACAAAAGTTGCACATTCAATTTTCTCTTAAAAATTACTCTTGACTGAGGATATAATCCTCTTGATTATGATTTATACTTATTCTCCCACGTCTCTATCTCCAATTTTTCTGTCTCCCTCAACTCGGCAGGCTTACCGTACCGTACCCGTTGCCCATAGAGTTTCCAAGGAGCACCTGGTGGATTTGAACTGCAGACCTTTTGGTTAGCAGCGGTAGCACTTAACCACTACGCCACCAGGGTTTCCTCGACAGGCTTAGATGTAGTTTAAATGCTCTAGAGAGCAAGAGTGTGCTGGCTCAGTAATTAGTGGGAGACTAATATCTGTATTATCTGTAGGTCTTGCACTAAGAAAATGGAGCTATGTCACTGTGGTTTAAATATAAGAGATAAAAGTCTGTTTTTGATACTAGAGAGTAAAGAGTAAATCAATTCAAGCTCTAAAGTGTTCTTATGGTTTTGAAGAGTTCTCTCCCCACCAACTATGGAGCAGGTGAGTCTGTCCCTGAATAGTTTGTGGATCCTGATTCCTTTGTTGTACTATTACAAAATCACTTTCAATAGTAGTACTGCTAATAAACAACAGTAGTATTAAGTCACATATTTAATAGTTTATCATGTGCCAGGCCTTGTACTAAATGTCTTACATGCGCTGTTAACATTTTATTCTGACAATATGTGATAGGTAATATTATAGCTTCCATACTATGGCACTTTGCTTATATGTGATATTGGTATGAATTTTATAAGAGTAATTGGTCATTGGTCATAAAATATAGATTCTCTCAACTCACTCAACAAGCACATATTCAAGCTTTTTATAAGTAAAATACATCGAAAACAGTTCTAAGTATTCCAGGCAATGCTCAATATGGACATACCTTTAGCTGATGAATTAGGTAGTAACTGTAACAGCAACAATACCAGTTGTATTAATAAAAGAAAAGAATATTGATATATGTAGGTAAATGTGAGTCACTTTCTTTGTTTAAGGTACTTGGAGATGCAGTGAAAAATACTCAAACGAGATAAAAACTGAACTTAAATATATAAAAAAAATTTACAGATGAAACGATAGAATGTATAATAATACATTTTGTCAAATAGTCTATGTTAGGTGGCCAGATGTATTGGGCGGGGGTTTAGGTGAATCATCACTTAATAATTGTATATGGGAGTTCTGGTGGACTAGTGGTTAAGAGCTTGGCTGTGAAACAAAAGGATGGCAGTTCAAATCTACCAGGCGCTCCTCGGAAACCATATGGGGCAGTTCTACCCCATCCTGTAGGGTCGCTCTGAGTTGAAATCGACTTGACAGCAATGGGTTTGGTTTTGGTGTATATAATATATATATACACATATATACATATACATATATATATAATGTTCTGAACTAAAAAGACTAAAAATTAGCAAAAAAGACAGATCGATACGCAATTAAAAACTCTGATAAGTTAACAAGCAAAAGAAAAATGTTATTTCATCTTAATATTGTAGTTCAATCCAGCATGCGCATGGATTTCCCTTCCTTAACCAAGATGCAATTAGCATCCATGAAATTATACAATTTTCCATTTGCCTTTGCCCACCTATAATAATTGTGGCTAACAGCCATCTAAATTATTCATTTTATATGGGGAACAAGTGATTATTCTTAAAACAGATCCTCTGCTCTTTTAAATTGCTTTTCTTCATTCTCCAGTTGGCCCAGGCCGTTACTGAATTAAATTGTTTCTTAATGAAGAATACTGCCTCACAGAACTTTGCTTTGTCTGTGAATTAGAGGAATAATTTGAAATTCCAAAGTCAGAACTGCATTTCAAAGTAAGACGATGGAACACTGGAATTTTCGATCTCTGCACTGATGACATTTTTCTGATACATTTTTTGTTTTATTTTAGAAACAGTGTTTTCAGAAGACATGTTTTAAATCTATAGACCTAACTACAAATAATCTGTATGCTGTTTATTCTAGAGAAGTTGATTTCACCAGTAAAGACATAAGCAGAAATGATAAGATGAATAGAAACATGCTGTATGAGAGGAAAGGGGGAAATAAATAAGAAATGGCAAAAGGGGGGCACAGAACAGCATTTCTGCTTCCCTCTTCCCACCTCCCTCCTAGTACTTCCCCTAGAGAGGAGCAGCTGCTAATCAAATTGCATGACTCCAAGGCATTAGTAGGATTTTACTTTCTAGAAGGTGAGAGCATTGTGCTAAAGCACTTTGTCCATTCTTTTTTTCTTTCTACTTCCTTTATGAATCGCTCACTTCCACGGGGGTAAGGTGTGCCAAAGTTGACTGTACTGATCATATTATCTCACTTGCCCTCTTGCTTTGATTTGCTTTAGAGGGACAGGTGAAGGGACTAACTCAAAATTTAAAACAAACAAATAGGAGAGTAAAGATTTACATTAAAATACATACCACACCACAAACTTAACCTGGTCCTGTGTCATAGCATGTGATTAACCCAACTACCAATAACGTGAAATTTTTATTTGGTTGTTGTTCCTTTCACCTAGTCCTCTCTTCATTGGATGTTGGTTGTTCTAAGAAGTGAGAGTTATCAGAAGTGATTGCCCAGAATTTTCTGACATCCTGGGTCAAAGTAACATAAAACTAGAAAACTACCCCCAAGAAAATCTTAATTTTACGGATTGTACATACATAGAGTCCCTGGTACAAACAAATAATGCGCTTGGCTGCTAACCAAAAGACTGCAATTTCAAGTCCACCCAGAGGTGCCTCCAAAAAAGGCCTGGAGGTTCCAAAAACCAGCCACTGAAATCCCTGTACAGAATAGTTCTACTCTGACACACACATTAGGTCGCCATGAGTCAGAATTGCCTCAACAGCAACTAGTATTGTTATGGGTGCATATACACTCAGTAATAGCATTATTTTAATTCTGAATTATTACTTTTTCATCTAATGGCTGAAGACTTGGTTTATTTTACAAGAATATTTCAGTGAGCAAATAATTAGTCTTAAGCACGTGTGCCAGACTCAACGGCTATGTAAACAGTAGATCCAAACACCCCAAATTAGAACTTGCAAGTTACAAAATCAGAAACACTTACTTTCATTTCACCCGTGCTTGTTTCAATTTACGGTTGACACAGCAAGTTCTAAGACACGGAAATCCCTTCTTCTCTGCTCCCTTTGGGTGCCAAGAATTGATCTTGCAGCCAGCAGGGATATCATGTCCAGCCAGCTGTGTCCTCTCTCATTTCTGCACTTTCTTTGACTTTATCTTGAAGTTAGTCAAAAAGCAATAACATAACCCCAACAGTGTCAAAACTGTAGTATACTAAATGTCTCAGCTATGCACCTCCAAACTTTCAAAAACCTCCTGACTGTTCTTCAGACCTAGGGCACATATATGCCTGATCAAGTGCCTTCATATGGAAACACTCATTGAGCCAAATAATTATGTGTTGTAACAAAAGAAGTGATTATTTGAATGCAAAAATTTTCACTAACCCAAAAATGGTGCTAAAATACATGTGCGTATAATATTTAAATATGAAGTGATATTAAATTAACATGCAAATACAATTCATTATAAATGGTTGAATGCAATAAATTAACATCCTTTGAGTACACTATTTTTAAATCAAAGTTTTTTTTTCTTTCACTTTGATTATGCAGGTAATGAATCTAAACTTTTAAAAAAATAACAAATATGAATTCATAATCGAATACAAATTTCAGGTTTGATACTTACATTCCTCCAAGTCACAATCATTTCCATTTATTCCTAATCTCAGCAAATGCTTAATTTAAGAACACAGATCTAAAATAAACTATGTATCTTCTTACACCAGCAACAGTATCATTTGAACAGGTATTTAATGGATTTATATGGGATGGGATGGGAAGTATTCTAGGTATAATGGGATACAAGTTCACATGAATCACTCTCTAAGGCACAGAGGGGCCAGCCACATGGGAAGTGTGCTGGTGGAAGGTATGAATATAGGGGAAAGGGAGCTAAAAGTGGGAATCCCATGTTTCAAAATATTGTATCATCTCTAGTTCTACTATATCATTAATATCACCCACAACGAAAATTTTGCTGAAGATCATTCAAAAACAGCTGCTTCAGTATATCGACAGGGAACTGCCAGAAATTCAGGCCAGTTTCAGAAGAGGATGCAGAACCAGGGATATCATTGCTGCTGTCAGATGGATCGTGGCTGAAAACAGAGAATATCTTAAAGATGTTTACCTGTGTTTTATTGACTATGCAAAGGCATTCAACTGTGTGGATCATAACAAATTATAGATAACATTGTGACGAATGGAAATTCCAGAACACTTAATTGTGCCCTTGAGGAACCTGTACTTAGACCAAGAAGCAGTCTTTCGAACAGAACAAGGGGATACTGCATGGTTTAAAGTTAAGAAGGGTGTGTATTAGGTATGTGTCTTTTCACCATATCTATTCAATCTGTATGCCGAGCAAATAATGCAAGAAGCTGGACTGTACGAAGAAGAACAGATTGGAGGAAGACTCATTAATAACCTGTGATGTACAGATGACACAACCTTGCTTGCTGAAAGTGAAAAGGGCTTGCAGCACTTGCTGATGAAGATCAATGATCAAAGCTTTCAGTACGGGTTATACCTCAACAAAAAGAAAACAAAAATCCTTAGAACTGGACCAATAAGTAAAAGATTGAAGTTGTCAAGGGTTTCATTTTACTTGGATACATGATCAACGGCCATGGAAACAGCAGTGGAGAAATCAAACAATGCATTGCCTTGGGCAAATCTGCTGCGAAAAACCTTAAAGAGCAAAAATGGCACCTTGAAGCCTAAGGTGTGCCTGACTCAATCCACAGTGTCTTCAATTGCCTTATATACATGTGAAAACTGGACCCTGAATAAGGAAGACCAAAGGAAAATTTACGCCTTTGATTTATGGTGTTGGCGAAGAATGAACAAATCTGTCTTGGAGGAAGAATAGCCAGAATGTTCCTTAGAAGCAAAGATGGCAAGACTTCATCTCACATAATTTGACCATGTTATTAGCAGGGACCAGCCCCTGGAAAAGGACATCATACTTGGTTAAGGAGAGGGTCAGTGAAAAAGAGGAAGACCCTTAGCAAGATGAATTGACACAGTGGCTGCAACAATGGGCTCAAACATAGCAACAATTGTGAGGATGGTGCAGCACATGGCAGTGTTCTGTTCTACTGTACATAGGGTCGCTATGAGTTGGAACCCACTCAAGGCACCTAACAACAAAGATCTTAGTGGTCTCTACTGTGGCAGCATACATCTATATAGCTTCAAGTCCTAAGTAGGGGAATTACAATGACATCATGAACTATAGTCAAATGGCAGGACCGGGCAATGTTTCATTCTGTTGTACACAGGGTCGCTATGAGGCAACAGATTTTATTATACAGAAAAGGAAAATGAAACCCAGAGAAAATAAATTTTCAATGTTTAGCGAACTGGTATGTGTGAGGTTAAAGAGAATTCCATTTGACTTCATAGCTCAGGCTTCATTTTAGTACACCATATCCTGGTCACCAGACTTGGAGCATGTATGTTGATCTTTGATACCTGCTATGGAATCTGGCACATGAGGCTGAAAAGAGAGGAGCACAGAATTCTGCTCTTTGTCAAAGTCATTTGTAAATCTAGAAATATGACCTTTCCAAAACTGTCTGGAGATTTAAAAAAAAAAATAACTGGTGAATAATCTTGTTGTGAAACCAAAACTCATTGCCGTCTAGTCAATTCTGACTCATAGTGACCCTGTGGGACAGAGGTGAACTTCCCCATAGGGTTCCCAAGGAGCAACTGGTAGACTTGAACTGCCGAACTTTTGGTTAGCAGCCGAACTCTTAACAACGCTGCCACCAGGGCTCCAGTCTTATCATAGTTTGTTTATTTTTCAACTGCATCCCAGAAAATCAGAAATGCCAAAACTCATTGCCGTGCAGTCAATTCGGACTCATAAGAACCCTATAGGACAGAGTAAAACTGCCCCATAGCATTTCCAGGGAGCGGCTGGTGGATTCCAACTGCTGATCTTTTAGTTAGAGGCCGAGCTCTTAACCACTGTGCTACCAGGGTCTAGATATATTTTCCTTTCTTAATTGTGTACTTCATAAACCTTTGTTGTATACATGCATTCTAGCCGAAAAGGGATTCATGAATTCTTACAGGTTTAAAATTTTAATCTAAGATTCCAGTTTTTTTTTTTTTCTTACAACGTATATGTGTTCTTATGTATGTGCTTTTCATTCAACATTTACTTATTAAATGCAGCTATATGTTTGTATTTTTTAGGCAATACGAATAATGCAGCAATCAAATATAAAGTTCCTGCCTGTATAGAATCCAGAGTCTAGTTATGGATTAGTGTGAATATGAAGCAAACTAACGCACGTTCTCCATGTCAGTATGTCCAGGAAGGTTAGTAAAATGTTAATGCTCAGGATCAAGTATTTGCTAAATTATTATCATATTTTTATATAACAAATTTCAGAAACTTTATAAAATTATTCACTTAGTATGTTATTAATGTGATTTGTGATCAAATATTATTAACACTTTAAGAAGAGGCTTGGAGAGTTGAACATATTACTAGATATTAAGAAAGCATTGCAGGTGGGCCCATCATATACCAGACACTACTATGAAATCACAATTTTTGTCATTTCTCTATTATTGATCTCAAAAATTCAATAATCTATAAATAAGAGCCCTTTTACTTGCCCCTTACATAAAACACAAATACAAAAAAGACAAACTCACTGCCGTTGAGTCTATTCCAGCTCATCACAACCCTGTGAGACAGAGTAGAACTGCCTCAGGGTTTCCAAGGCTGTAAATCTTCACGGAAGCTGACTGCCACATCTTTTTCCTGTGAAGCAACTGGTGGGTTCGAATCATCACCCTTTTGTTTGGCAACCAAGCGCTTTAACCATTGTGCCACTAGGCATCCTCTAAAATGAATACATAAGTAAACCTAGAACTACATAAACTTGAAAGAGAACTGAGCATATAATGTACAATTTGTTTTCGTTACTAGGAAACAGGTGTTTTTTTTTTTTTGCCAATGCTTCATCTATTTAATAAAAACACCTGGTATATTGAAGCTATAAAAAGTGATACATTTGCCAGGAACACTCTGCCAGAGAACGAGTACTTGATGCATGCACCTCATCTTCCATTCGTTTACATATTGCTATACACAGGTTGTCAGTCTGGAAACTCATTTTTTCATCTCAGAACATCAAAGTAAAATGAATTAAAAAAAAGTGTTATCGACATTACATTAAATTGTTAAACAAAATGACAGCTGTTAGCAGTAATTGAAAAAAAAAAGAAGCATCCAAGATTTCCCAAAAGTACTGAAAACAATTTTATGCTTATTGTTTATGAAAGGGGTATTATCATAGAATATTATGTCTTTTTCTATCTAGTTGAGGCCAGCTCCAACAGCTCCAACAGAACCTCTTACATCCAGTCTGGCGTTCTTCTATCCACTCCATACATGAATTCCAGAACGACCTTTCTAAAATCCATAATGATCATGCTACTTCTGTTTTCAAAAGCCTCTCATGGCTTCTTATGAATTTTACAATGCATTTCAATTCTCTACCATGGCATTTAAAAAGCCCTATAATATGAATCTCACTTATCTTTCTATGTTCCTTTCTCCCCTAAACTTCCACTACATTTGGACAAGCTCATTTCCTTATCAAAAATACTTCAAAGTTGTGTAAGTCAAGGTCCCGTACAAAAAATAGTAAACACTCTAGAGTTTTTTTTTTTTAATAACTTTTATTAAGCTTCAAGTGAACGTTTACAAATCCAGTCAGTCTGTCACATATAAGTTTACATACATCTCACTCCCTACTCCCACTTACTCTCCCCCTCTTGAGTCAGCCCTTTCAGTCTCTCTTTTCTTGACAATTTTGCCGGCTTCCCTCTCTCTCTATCCTCCCATCCCCCCTCCAGACAAGAGTTGCCAACACAATCTCAAGTGTCCACCTGATATAATTAGCTCACTCTTCATCAGCGTCTCTCTCCCACCCGCTGACCGGTCCCTTTCATTTCTGATGAGTTGTCTTCGGGGATGGTTCCTGTCCTGTGTCAACAGAAGGTCTGGGGAGCATGGCCGCCGGGATTCCTCCAGTCTCAGTCAGACCATTAAGTTTGGTCTTTTTATGAGAATTTGGGGTCTGCATCCCACTGATCTCCTGCTCCCTCAGGGGTCCTCTGCTGTGCTCCCTGTCAGGGCAGTCATCGATTGTGGCCGGGCACCAACTAGTTCTTCTGGTCTCAGGATGATGTAGGTCTCTGGTTCATGTGGCCCTTTCTGTCTCTTGGGCTCTTAGTTGCCGTGTGGGCTTGGTGTTCTTCCTTTTCCTTTGCTCCAGGTGTGTTGAGACCAATTGCTGCATCTTAGATGGCCACTTGTTAGCATTTAAGACCCCAGACGCCACATTTCAAAGTGGGATGCAGAATGATTTCATAATAGAATTATTTTGCCAATTGACTTAGAAGTCCCCTCAAACCATGTTCCCCAGACCCCCGCGCTTGCTCTGCTGAGCTTTGAAGCATTCATTTTATCCCGGAAACTTCTTTGCTTTTGGTCCAGTCCAATTGAGCTGACCTTCCATGTATTGAGTGTTGTCTTTCCCTTCACCTAAAGCAGTTCTTATCTACTGATTAATCAATAAAAAACCCTCTCCCACCCTCCCTCCCTCCCCGCCTCGTAACCACAAAAGTATGTGTTCTTCTCAGGTTTACTATTTCTCAAGATCTTATAATAGTGGTCTTATACAATATTTGTCCTTTTGCCTCTGACTAGTTTCGCTCAGCATAATGCCTTCCAGGTTCCTCCATGTTATGAAATGTTTCACAGATTCGTCACTGTTCTTTATCGATGCGTAGTATTCCATTGTGTGAATATACCACAATTTATTTACCCATTCATCCGTTGATGGACACCTTGGTTGCTTCCAGCTTTTTGCTATTGTAAACAGAGCTGCAATAAACATGGGTGTGCATATATCTGTTTGTGTGAAGGCTCTTGTTTCTCTAGGGTATATTCCCAGGAGTGAGATTTCTGGGTTGTATGGAAGTTCTGTTTCTAACTGTTTAAGATAACGCCAGATAGATTTCCAAAGTGGTTGTACCATTTTACATTCCCACCAGCAGTGTATGAGAGTTCCAATCTCTCCGCAGCCTCTCCAACATTTATTATTTTGTGTTTTTTGGATTAATGCCAGCCTTGCTGCTGTGATATGGAATCTCATCGTAGTTTTAATTTGCATTTCTCTAATGGCTAATGATCGAGAGCATTTTCTCATGTATCTGTTAGCTGCCTGAATATCTTCTTTAGTGAAGTGTGTGTTCATATCCTTTGCCCACTACTTGATTGGGTTGTTTGTCTTTTTGTGGTTGAGTTTTGACAGAATCATATAGATTTTAGAGATCAGGCGCTGGTCGGAGATGTCATAGCTGAAAATTCTTTCCCAATCTGTAGGTGGTCTTTTTACTCTTTTGGTGAAGTCTTTAGATGAGCATAGGTGTTTGATTTTTAGGAGCTCCCAGTTATCGGGTTTCTCTTCCTCATTTTTGGTAATGTTTTGTATTCTGTTTACACCTTGTATTAGGGCTCCTAGGGTTGTCCCAATTTTTTCTTCCATGATCTTTATCATTTTAGTCTTTATGTTTAGGTCTTTGATCCACTTGGAGTTAGTTTTTGTGCATGGTGTGAGGTATGGGTCCTGTTTCATTTTTTTGCAAATGGATATCCAGTTATGCCAGCACCATTTGTTAAAAAGGCTATCTTTTCCCCAGTTAATTGACACTGGTCCTTTGTCAAATATCAGCTGCTCATACGTGGATGGATCTATGTCTGGGTTCTCAATTCTGTTCCATTGGTCTATGTGCCTGTTGTTGTACCAATACCAGGCTGTTTTGACTACTGTGGCTGTATAATAGGTTCTGAAGTCAGGTAAGGTGAGGCCTCCCACTTTCTTCTTCTTTTTCAGTAGTGCTTTGCTTATCCGGGGCTTCTTTCCCTTCCATATGAAGTTGGTGATTTGTTTCTCTATCCCCTTAAAATATGACATTGGAATTTGGATCGGAATTGCGTTAAATGTATAGATGGCTTTTGGTAGAGTAGACATTTTTACTATGTTAAGTCTTCCTATCCATGAGCAAGGTATGTTTTTCCACTTAAGTATGTCCTTTTGATTTTCTTGTAGTAGAGCTTTGTAGTTTTCTTTGTATAGGTCTTTTACATCCTTGGTAAGATTTATTCCTAAGTATTTTATCTTCTTGGGGGCTACTGTGAATGGTATTGATTTGGTTATTTCCTCTTCAGTGTTCTTTTTGTTGATGTAGAGGAATCCAAGTGATTTTTGTATGTTTATTTTATAACCTGAGACTCTGCCAAACTCTTCTATTAGTTTCAGTACTTTTCTGGAGGATTCCTTAGGGTTTTCTGTGTATATAATCATGTCATCTGCAAATAGTAATAACTTTACTTCTTCCTTGCCAATCCGGATACCTTTTATTTCTTTGTCTAGCCTAATTGCCCTGGCTAAGACTTCCAACACGATGTTGAATAAGACCAGTGATAAAGGGCATCCTTGTCTGGTTCCCGTTCTCAAGGGAAATGCTTTCAGGTTCTCTCCATTTAGAGTGATATTGGCTGTTGGCTTTGCATAGATGCCCTTTATTATGTTGAGGAATTTTCCTTCAATTCCTATTTTGGTAAGAGTTTTTATCATAAATGGGTGTTGGACTTTGTCAAATGCCTTTTCTGCATCAATTGATAAGATCATGTGGTTTTTGTCTTTTGTTTTATTTATGTGATGGATTACATTAATGGTTTTTCTGATATTAAACCAGCCTTGCATACCTGGTATAAATCCCACTTGATCAGGGTGAATTATTTTTTTGATGTGTTGTTGGATTCTATTGGCTAGAATTTTGTTGAGGATTTTTGCATCAATGTTCATGAGGGATATAGGTCTGTAATTTTCTTTTTTTGTAATGTCTTTACCTGGTTTTGGTATCAGGGAGATGGTGGCTTCATAGAATGAGTTGGGTAGTATTCCGTCATTTTCTATGCTTTGGAATACCTTTAGTAGTAGTGGTGTTAACTCTTCTCTGAAAGTTTGGTAGAACTCTGCAGTGAAGCCGTCCGGGCCAGGGCTTTTTTTTGTTGGGAGTTTTTTGATTACCTTTTCAATCTCTTTTTTTGTTATGGGTCTATTTAGTTGTTCTACTTCTGAATGTGTTGGTTTAGGTAGGTAGTGTTTTTCCAGGAATTCATCCATTTCTTCTAGGTTTTCAAATTTGTTAGAGTACAATTTTTCATAATAATCTGAAATGATTCTTTTAATTTCATTTGGTTCTGTTGTGATGTGGTCCTTCTCATTTCTTATTCGGGTTATTTGTTTCCTTTCCTGTATTTCTTTAGTCAGTCTAGCCAATGGTTTATCAATTTTGTTAATTTTTTCAAAGAACCAGCTTTTGGCTTTGTTAATTCTTTCAATTGTTTTTCTGTTCTCTAATTCATTTAGTTCAGCTCTAATTTTTATTATTTGTTTTCTTCTGGTGCCTGATGAATTCTTTTGTTGCTCACTTTCTATTTGTTCAAGTTGTAGGGACAGTTCTCTGATTTTGGCTCTTTCTTCTTTTTGTATGTGTGCATTTATTGATATAAATTGGCCTCTGAGCACTGCTTTTGCTGTGTCCCAGAGGTTTTGATAGGAAGTATTTTCATTCTCATTGCTTTCTATGAATTTCCTTATTCCCTCCTTGATGTCTTCTATAACCCAGTCTTTTTTCAGGAGGGTATTGTTCATTTTCCAAGTATTTGATTTCTTTTCCCTAGTTTTTCTGTTATTGATCTCTAGTTTTATTGCCTTGTGGTCTGAGAACATGCTTTGTAATATCTCGATGTTTTGGACTCTGTAAAGGTTTATGACCTAATATGTGTTCTATTCTAGAGAATGTTCCATGTGCGCTAGAAAAAAAAGTATATTTTGCAGCAGTTGGGTGGAGAGTTCTGTATAAGTCAATGAGGTCAAGTTGGTTGATTGTTGTAATTAGATCTTCCGTGTCTCTGTTGAGCTTCTTACTGGATGTCCTGTCCTTCTCCGAAAGTGGTGTGTTGAAGTCTCCTACTATAATTGTGGAGGTATCTATCTCGCTTTTCAATTCTGTTAAAATTTGATTTATGTATCTTGCAGCCGTGTCATTGGGTGCATAAATATTTAATATGGTTATGTCTTCCTGATCAATTGTCCCTTTTATCATTATATAGTGTCCTTCTTTATCCTTTGTGGTGGATTTAAGTCTAAAGTCTATTTTCTCAGAAATTAATATTGCTACTCCTCTTCTTTTTTGCTTATTGTTTGCTTGATATACTTTTTTCCATCCTTTGAGTTTTAGTTTGTTTGTGTCTCTAAGTCTAAAGTGTGTCTCTTGTAGGCAGCATATAGATGGATCGTGTTTCTTTATCCAGTCTGTGACTCTCTGTCTCTTTATTGGTGCATTTAGTCCATTTACATTCAGGGTAATTATAGATAAATAAGTTTTTAGTGCTGTCATTTTGATGCCTTTTATGTGTGTTGTTGACAATTTCATTTTTCCACATACTTTTTTGTGCTGAGGCGTTTTTCTTAGTAAATTGTGAGATCCTCATTTTCATAGTGCTTGACTTTATGTTAGTTGAGTCGTTACGTTTTTCTTGGTTTTTATCTTGAGTTATAGAGTTGTTATACCTTTTTGTGGTTACCTTATTATTTACCCCTATTTTTCTAAGTAAAAACCTAACTTGTATTGTTCTATATTGCCTTGTATCACTCTCCATATGGCAGTTCAATGCCTCCTGTATTTAGTCCCTCTTTTTGATTATTGTGATCTTTTACCTATTGACTTCCATGATTCCCTGTTATGTGTATTTTTTTTTTTAATTAATCTTAATTTGTTTGTTTTTGTGATTTCCCTATTTGAGTTGATATCAGGACGATCTGTTTTGTGATCTTGTGTTGTGCTGATATCTGGTATTATTGGTTCTCTGACCAAACAATATCCTTTAGTATTTCTTGTAGCTTTGGTTTGGTTTTTGCAAATTCTCTAAACTTGTGTTTGTCTGTAAATATCTTAATTTCGCCTTCATATTTCAGAGAGAGTTTTGCTGGATATATGATCCTTGGCTGGCAGTTTTTCTCCTTCAGTGTTCTGTATATGTCGTCCCATTCCCTTCTTGCCTGCATGGTTTCTGCTGAGTAGTCAGAACATATTCTTACTGATTCTCCCTTGAAGGAAACCTTTCTTTTCTCCCTGGCTGCTTTTAAAATTTTCTGTTTATCTTTGGTTTTGGTGAGTTTGATGATGATATGTCTTGGTGTTTTTCTTTTTGGATCAATCTTAAATGGGGTTCGATGAGCATCTTGGATAGATATCCTTTCGTCTTTCATGATGTCAGGGAAGTTTTCTGTCAGGAGTTCTTCAACTATTTTCTCTGTGTTTTCTGTCCCCCCTCCCTGTTCTGGGACTCCAATCACCCGCATGTTATCCTTCTTGATAGAGTCCCACATAATTCTTAGGGTTTCTTCATTTTTTTTAATTCTTTTATCTGATTTTTTTTCAGCTATGTTGGTGTTGATTCCCTGGTCCTCCAGATGTCCCAGCCTGCATTCTAATTGCTCGAGTCTGCTCCTCTGACTTCCTAGTGCATTGTCTAACTCTGTAATTTTATTGTTAATCTTTTGGATTTCTACATGTTGTCTCTCTATGGATTCTTGCAACTTATTAATTTTTCCACTATGTTCTTGAATAATCTTTTTGAGTTCTTCAACAATTTTATCAGTGTGTTCCTTGGCTTTTTCTGCAGATATCTTAATTTCATTTGTGATATCATTAAGCATTATGTAAATTAGTTTTTTATATTCTGTATCTGATAATTCCAAGATTGTATCTTCATTTGGGAAAGATTTTGATTCTTTTGTTTGGGGGCTTGGAGAAGCTGTCTTGGTCTGCTTCCTTAAGTGGTTTGATATGGATTGTTGTCTCTGAGCCATCACTGGGAAACTAGTTTTTCCAGAAAATCCCCTAAAAAAAAACTGCAGTCAGATCCCTATCAGAGTTCTCCCTCTGGCTCAGGCTATTCAGGTGTTAATGAAGCCGCCTGGGGAGGGTGGGGGAGGGAACAGAGAGATAGGAGAGTAGCACCTCAGAATATAGCCAGAGTTGCTTGTCTTACTTGGAATGACTATTATATCTGAGATTCCCGCGGGCGCGTCGCCTATGTGTGCTGGCTGTGTGGAGCTTGCCCCCGGGGGGTCTGGCCCGCTGGAGTCACGGTCAGATCCTCCCCTTCCAGCCCCACGCCCAGCGTCAAGGCTCCCCTACTGGGACGGTGCACTCTCGACTCCAAAATCAGTCGCTGCCTCCCGGGGACTTCTCGTCCCTCCAGCCACGTGGCCGTGCCGCCTCCGAGAACCAGTTAGGCCTCCTCCCGGGGTTAGTTCAGATGGGTGGAGTAGCTCCCCGTGCTTGTGCCGTGACTGAGTGTCCCGGCTGGGACGCTGTTCTCCCCGCTCCAATACCAGTCGCTGCCTCCCAGGGACTTCTCCTACTGGCAGCGTCCTACGCCGCCCGCGCGACCCGGCTGGTCCCCTTCCCAGGGTTAGTTCAGGGGGGTGGAGCAACTCTCCGTGTTTATGGCGTACCTGCGTCCAGTCCAAATCCCTGCAGGACGGTTCCCCGGCTCGAGTGCTGCTCTTTCTGCTCCAAGATCAGTCACTGCCTCCCCGGGACTTCTCCTACCGGCTGCGTCCCACGCCGCCCATGGAACCGGCTGGTCCCCCTCCCGGGGTTAGTTCAGGGGGGTGGAGCAGGTCTCTGTGCTTGTGCCGTACCTGACTGGTACGCTGGCTCCAGGCTCTGGAAACAATCGCTGCTTCCCCGTATTAGTTCGTTCTCCTTCTCTAAATCTGTGTTTGTTGTTCAGGGTTCGTAGATTGTTATGTATGTGATCGATTCACTTGTTTTTCCGTGTCTTTGTTGTAAGAGGGATCCGAGGTAGCGTCTGCCTAGTCTGCCCTCTTGGCTCCGCCTCTCTAGAGTTTTTAATAAGGAAAAAATACAGAGAATGAAGTGACTACAAACTGTTGGCAATACTGAAGGCTGAAAACCAATTCTAAATTGGGGTCTGAGGATAATTCTCACAAGAAAGTACTATTGATTCACTAGGGAAGCCACTACCTCTGAAACCACCACAGAAATTAACGTCAAAATCAAAAAGCTACCCCAATAGCTGCCACCTGACTCTCAAAACACTGAGGAATAGGCAAGGTAAAAGAGCTGCAGAAGAACTACCACCAAAATTGGACTGAAAAGTAGTCTCTGCTTCACCTTCTACTTCCAATTATTGTGCCCAGCCCCTGTCATCACGCTGTGAGAAACTACATTCCTCTTTTGGGGAGATAGCACAAAGACTCTGGAAGACAGTGGTTGTTCTTGAAACAACAGAGGTTGTTCTCCTTTAGAGACTTTCTTTTTCTGACATATAGCATTCAATTAAGTGAGGACCTGAAATATTTTTTATACAATCTAATTATTTAGCAGATTGGAAAGTGCTCTCTGGTAGAGTAAAAGATGTAAGACAAAAGAAGATAACTTGAGATGGTAAGAGATTGAGAAATAATACACATATCTGAAAATCTGAATTTATAAAATGAATTCTATATACATTTCCTAATAATTGAGCACTATAAATGATATCATTTTGACCTGGTCACTTTTTATATGTTATCACTCAATCTCATCAACCCCTTGAATCCAACACCCATGTAACTATTCTTACGTGCATTTAATAGATGAACAAAGTTAGTACTTCCAGTAAGGTGAAGAGATTTAAACAAATAGTTAGCATTCAAATCTAATTCTAACTTCTTCCTAAGCCCTTCCTCCCCCATCTTCTTTTATGTTCAGAGTATATACCAGCAGAAAGCATTAAAAACTTATCCTGGTCTTGCATTGTGTAAAACTGTGGAAAGAAGGTATAAATGGAAATGAACATGTTTCAGTTAAACTCAATAAAAATGTAATTTTAAATATATACTATTGCGATAGGATAGTTTCCATTATTTAAATGGTGTGGAGGGGATTATTTGGCAAGTATTCAAGTTATTCACCAGGGGAAAAGCAATAGTACTTCACACTGTGGACGATTACTAGTACAATGTGTACTTTTTTCTGCCTTAATAATTGCATGTTCTTTTTTACACATCTGCACAAGGCAGAATAATTAAAGTACATTAGCTGCATTGTGGAAGGGACATTTGGTTTTATTTAACATTAGACTGTAAGAAAGGCAATTTGCTTTATATTACCATTCATTATTTGTTGCATGCGTTCCCACACATTCAGGCTCTACACACAAATAGGAAACTATGTGAAAATCCTGCAAAGCCTCTCAACCTGGAGTTGCACTATGTACCTAAAAATACACAAAATATATTATACAGAAGAATTTTTTTCTTTTCTGCATTGTAGATAACTATGTGGCATTACAGTGTAAAAGGGTTTAAAAGCAGAAATCACTTTTAGAGTGATTATTTCACCAAAAGTGAGCTAAACAATTTACCAAGCCTCTTGGTTTTCATATGGCAGGAGCAGAAAGCTAGAACTTACTGGAGACAAATGTATGTTTGTTTTAAGTTAGACTCTAGAGAAATAGGATTGGCATCTCTGAGTCTCCTAATTACATTTTAGTGAGAAAGAAGTTCGTCTTGTATTTGAGTAAAGTGTCAAACCCATTTCATATAGGGTAGGAATGCATTTGGATTGTGTGAAATGCATTTGGAAAACTAATGTAACCTTAATTTTTCCCCTTAGGAGGTTAGTGCCCATGTATATCAGTTAGCTTTTGCAGTATAACAAACCACTCCAAAATTTAGTGGTTTTAAATAACAAGCACTTATTTAATTCACAATCTGTGAGTTGGGAGTTGGGCTGGCTTCACCTGGGCAGTCCTTCCCATCTCAGCAGGGCTTACTTATGTGTGTAAGGTCACTGGTATGGTCAGCTGGGAATTTGTTGGTCTAGGATGGCTTCATATGGGAGAATGTCTTTGATCTTTACAGCCTCTCACTCTTCAGCTAGCTAAATGGATCTTATTTATATGGCAGCTGGACAGGATTCCAAGAAAAAGAGTGGAAGTGGCTCTGGACTCCTGAGCCCTAGGTTCAGAACGGGCATTCTGTCACTTAAACTGCATTCTATTGGCCAACAATGTCACACCAAAACTAAACCAAACCCACTGTTGTAATGTCATTCCAACTCATAGCAGCCCCACAGTAGAACTGCCCCATAGGGTTTCCGAGGCTGTAATCTTTACAGAAGCAAACTGCAAACTGCCACATGTTTTTCCCATAGAGTGAGTGGTGGGTTTGAACCACCCACTTTTTGGTTAACAGCCAAGAGCTTAACTACTCCTCTACCAGGGCCCCTTCCAAGTCATACAACAACGTCATTTTCAAGGCAAGGAAAAAGAAACTCCCTGTCTATGGAACAAAATGCAAAACCGTATTGCAAAGGGCATGAACATAAGAAATTGAGGAATTATGGCCAAATTTGCAATCTACTAGGCTGTAATAGAAGACAAATTTTGTTGGCGAAATAGTTTTCTTGATAATGACATGTCCCACAGACAAGAGTAGGCTTCAGAGGAGGGATTTTTATGTATTGCTTTTCGAATCTTCCCAAACCTTGTTTTGATGTGACCCCTGGTTCAACACGAGTACCTCCTATGACTCTTCGCATGTGAGGTTCATTCCAAACTCCTTAGGCTGGTGTTAACCAACTCTACACATTCCGTTAACTTTCTTTATTTTGACATCTCAGACTTCTACGTCAATATTTTCATGTTTCGCCATTCTGATCCAAACAAGCTGATTCCTTAAGAATCTCCTTTGAGATGGAAAAAAAAATACATATATATATATATATATATATCAAGCAAACAGCAATCAAAATAGAGCAGGAGTGGCAATATTAATTTCCAACAAAATAGACTTTAAAGTTAAATCCATCCAAAAGGATAAGGAAGGATACTATATAGTGATTAAAGGGACAATATACCAGGAGGATATAAACATATTAAATATTAATGCACCCAATGACAGGGCTACAAGACATGTAAACTCTAACGGCATTGAAAACTGAGATAGAACGCTCCACAATTATAGTAGAAGACTTCAACACACAACTTTCGGTGAAGGAAAGGACATCCTGAAAGAAGCTCATTAAAGACACAGAAGATCTAAATGCCACAACCAACCAACTTGACTTCATAGACTTATACAGAACACTCCACCGAACAGCAGTCAAGTATACTTTCTTCTCTAGCGCACATGGAATATTCTTTAGAATAGACCACATAAAACAAACCTTTGCAGAATCCAAAATATTGAAATATTACAAAGCATCTTCTCTGACCATAAAGCCAAAAAAGTAGAAATCAATAAGAGAAATAGCAGGGAAAAGAAATCAAACACCTGAAAGCTGAACAAATACCCTGCTCAAAAAACGCTGGGTTATAGAAGAAATTAAGGATGGAATAAAGAAATTTATAGAATCCAATGAGAATGAAAACACTTCCTATCAGAATCTTTGGGACACAGAGAAAGCAGTGCTCAGAGGTCATTTTATTTCAATAAAGGTACATATAAACAAGAAGAAAGGGCCAAAATCTAAGAATTTTCCCTACAACTTGAACAAATAGAAAGAGAGCAAGAAAAGAAACCCTCAGGCACCAGAAGAAAGGAAATAATAAAAATTAGAGGAGAACTAAATGACATAGAAAATGGAAAAACAATTGAAAGAATTAACAAGACCAAAAACTGGTTCTTTGAAAAAAATTAACAAAATTGATAAACCATTGGCCAGACTGACTAAAGAAACACAAGAAAGGAAACAAATAACCTGAATAAGAAATGAGATGGGCCATATCACAACAGACCCAACTGAAATTAAAAGAATCATATCAGATTACTACAAAAAATTGTACTCTAAAAAATTTGAAAACCTAGAAGAAATGGATGAATTCCAAGAAACACACTACCTACCTGAAATAACACAAACAGAGGTAGAACAACTACATAGACCCATAACAAAAGAAGAGATTGAAAAGGTAATCAAAAAACTCCCAACAAAAAAAAGCCCTGGTCCGGACAGCGTCACTGCTGAGTTCTACCACACTTTCGGAGAAGAGTTAACACCACTACTACTAAAGGTATTTCAGAAGATAGAGAAGGATGGAATACTACCAAACTCATTCTATGAAGCCAGCATATCCCTGATACCAAAACGAGGTAAAGACACCACAAAAACAGAAAATTACAGACCTATATCCCTTGTGAACTTAGATGCAAAAATCCTCAGCAAAATTCTAGCCAATAGAATTCAATAATACATCAAAAAAAAAAAAAATTTCACCATGACCAATTGGGATTCATACCAGGTATCCAGGGATGGTTCTGCATTAGAAAAAACAATTAATGTAATCTATCACTTTTTTTTTATCATATAAATAAAACAAAAGACAAGAACCACATGATTTTATCAGTCAATGCAGAAAAGGCATTTGACAAAGTTCAACACCCATTCATGATAAAAACTCTCAGCAAAATAGGAATAGAAGGAAAATTCCTCAACATAATAAAGGGCATTTATACAAAGCCAACAGCCAATTTCATCCTAAGTGGAGAGAATCTGAAAGGATTCCCGTTGAGATTGGGAACTAGACAAGGATGCCCTTTATCATCACGCTTACTTGACATTGTACAGGAGGTCCTAGCCAGAGCAATTAGGCTAGATAAAGAAATAAAGGGCATCCAGACTGGTATGGAACAAGTGAAAGTATCTCTATTTGCAGATGACATGATCTTATGCACAGAAAACCCTAAAGAATCCTCAAGAAAATTACTGAAGCTAATAGAAGAGTTCAGCAGAGTATCAGGATACAAGATAAACGTACGAAAATCAGTTGGGTTCCTCTACACCAACAAAAAGAACATTGAAGAGAAAATCACCAAATCAATACCATTTACAGTTGCCCCCAAGAAGATAAAATACTTAGGAATAAATCTTACCAGAGATGTAAAAGACCTGTACAAAGAAAACTACAAGACAATACCTCAAGAAACCAAAAGAAAGCTACATAAGTGGAAAAACATACCTTGCTGATGCACAGAAGGACTTAACATTATAAAAATGTCTATTCTACCAAAAGCGATCTATACATTTAATGCATTTCCTATCCAAATTCCACCGACATTTTTTAATGAGATGGAGAAACAAATCACCAAATTCATACGGAAGGGAAACAGGCCCAGGATAATTAAAGCATTACTGAAAGAGAACAAAGTGGGAGGCCTCACTCTACCTGATTTTAGAACCTTTTATAATACCACAGTGGTTAAAACAGCTTGGTATTGATACAACAGATATATAGACCAATGGAACAGAATTGAGAATCCAGACATAAACCCATCCACATATGAGCAGCTGATATTTGACAAAGGCCCAATGTCAGTTAAATGGGAAAAAGACAGTTTAACAAACTGTCTTTTTGACAAACGGTGCTGGCATAACTGGATATTCAACTGCAAAAAAAATGAAACAAGGCCCATACTTCACACCATGCACAAAAACTCATGCAAAATGGATCAAAGACCTAAATATAAAATCTAAAACGATAAAGATCATAGAAGAAAAAATAGGGACAATGTTAGGAGCCCTAATACATGGCATAAACAGTGTACAAAACATTACTAACAATGCAGAAAAGAAACCAGATAATTGGGAGCTCCTAAAAATCAAACACCTATGCTCATCCAAAGACTTCACCAAAAGAGTAAAAAGATTACCTACAGACTGGAAAAAGTTTTCAGCTATGACATTTCTGATCAGTGTCTGATCTTTAAAATCTACATGATAACGCAAAAACTCAACCACAAAAAGACAAATAACCTAATTAAAAAATGGGCAAAGGATATGAACAGACGCTTCACTAAAGAAGACATTCAGGTAGCTAACAGATACATGAGGAAATGCTCATGGGCATTAGCCGTTAGAGAAATGCAAATCATAACTACAATGACATTCCATCTCACTCCAACAAGGCTGGCATTAATCCAAAAAACAAAATAATAAACGTTGGAGAGGCTGTGGAGAGACTGGAACACTTATACACTGCTGGTGGGAATGTAAAATTGTACAACCACTTTGGAATTGATTTGGTGCTTCCTTAAAAAGCTAGAAATAGAACTACCATACAATCCAGCAATCCCACTCCTTGGAATATATCCTAGGGAAATAAGAGCCTTTACACAAACAGATATATGCACACCCATGTTTATTGCAGCACTGTTTGCAATAGTAAAAAAGATGGAAGCAGCCAAGGTGCCCATCAACAAATGAATGGATAAATAAATTACGGTATATTCACACAATGGAATATTACATATTGATAAAGAACAGTGATGAATCCGTGAAACATTTCACAACATGGAGGAATATGGAAGGCATTACGCTGAGTGAAGTTAGTCAGTTGCAACAGGACAAATATTGTGTTAGACTACTGTTATAAGAACTTGAGAAATAGTTTAAACAGAGAAGAGAATATTCTTTGATAGTTTCCAGAGGGGAGAGGGAGAGAGGGAGGGAGAAGGTTTTCACTAATTAGATAGTAGATAAGAGCTATTTTAGGTGAAGGGAAAGACAACACACTATACAGATGTCAGCACAAATGGGTTAAACTAAAAGCAGTTTCCTGAATAAACTGAATGCTTCGAAAGCAGGGGCAGGGGTTTGGGTACCATGGTTTCAGGGGACATCTAAGTCAATTGGCATAATAAAATCTATTAAGAAAAATTCTGCATCCCACTTTGGAGAGTGGTGTCTGGGGTCTTAAGCACTAGCAAGCGGCCATCTAAGATGCATCAATGGGTCTCAACCCACCTGGACCAAAGGAGCATGAAGAACACCAATGACACAAGGTAATTATGAGCACAAGAGGCAGAAACGACCACATAAAGCAGAGACTACATTAGCCTGAGACCAGAAGAAAGAAGAGCTAGATGCTACCCAGCTACAACCGATGACTGCCCTGACAGGCAACACAACAGAGAACCCCTGAGGGAGCAGGAGAGCAGTGGAATGCAGACCCCAAATTCTCATAAAAAGACCAGACCTAATGGTCTGACTGAGACTAGAATGACCCCGGAGGTCATGGTCCCCAGACCTTCTGCTAGCCCAAGACAGGAACCATTCCCAAAGCCAACTCTGCAGAAAGGGATTGGACTGGACAATGGGACAGAGAATGATACTGGGGAAGAATGAGCTTCTTGGGTCAAGCAGACACACGAGACTATGTTGGCATATCCTGTCTGAAGGGGAGATGAAAGGGTAGAGGGGGTGAGAAGCTGACCGAATGGACACAAAAAGAGAGAGCAGAGGGAAGGTGTGTTCTGTCTTCTTAGGGGGAGAGCAATTAGGAGTATATACCGAACCAAACCAAACCCAGCGCTTTTGAGCAGATTCTGACTCATAGCAACCCTATAGGACAGAGTAGAACTGCCCCATAGAGTTTCCAAGGAGCACTTGGCGGATTCGAACTGCCAACCCTTTGGTTAGCAGCTGTAGCACTTAACCAATATGTCACCAGGGTTTCCAGGAGTATATAGCAAGGAGTTCATAAATTTTTGTATAAGAGTCTGACTTGATTTGTAAACTTTCATTTAAAGCACAATAAAAATTAAAAAAAAAAATCTCCTTTGAACACCCTAATTATTCTGTTTTTCATATAGTTTTCACATATACATTACTCTTCTCTAATTTACTTCATCTATATTGTCTTTTTTTTTTTATTCTCTACATCTTAAGGTATGCCCTCTGTATGACTCAAATGGCTTTGAAAATATCTTTTCTAATTAACTCCATGTAAAAATAATTCTTCATTTGAATTCACCTCACTTCCTTCTCTTGAACAATCTTTGAAATTGTCTATATCACCTGGATTTAAAATATATATATACATATATAAAAAAATAATAATGATTTTGTTATCTTGCTATGTCAGTTAAAATACCCTGTATGGCAAGGTTGGCACTATTTCTTTTGTAACCCTATACAATCTTCTACACTAAGTAATTATTGGGGCTGAACAAGCATAAGCTAACAGATCCTCTCTTTCTCTCTCTCTCTTTCTCTACACACACACAAACACACATGAAAATGCATATATATGTACGCATGTATATGTAAATATATAGACACACACATATACACATATAAGTGTGCATGTGTATATAAATGTGTATAGATAGAGAGACATTGATACTTAAAATTACTCATATGGATTTCTGATTTAATAATAGCATATTCTTAAAATTCCAGTATATATTCATAGACTCTGCACAAGTATTTTTTCTTTATCTTTTTATCCCTTGATATTCCTGATTAACAGTAATCATTTATGTTATATTATCCTGCTGCAAAACATACAAAATAGTATCCTCAGTGAAATTTAAAAAATTATTTTTGACAAGAATGACAATGAAATTTACACTCTGTTATAAAAAATTAATGAAAGACAATGAAATGTGGAATGAAAGTAGTAAGATTCATAAACATAAATATACTGGTCTATTTTGTGTTCATTTATCTAGAGCTCATCATATAAATGAAAATAAGAATCAAACAAAGTTAGATTCTTATAGATTCTTTGAGAAAAAAATATCTGGCTCACTTAAGATCTATATAACAAGAGAAAGTAGGTTTTATAATAGTCATGACTTCAATATGTTTTGATATACAGTATGAGACAAAATCCCAAATTCTTTTAAATATCTGAATTTTTTCTTTAAGATTGGAGAGACGCTCTATTTTGATCTTGATGACTTATCTATTCAGACTTAAACCATTGAATCTTGCCTCCTTCAGAGGTACTAACAGAGCAGCTGTTAGGAGCTGAAGCTTTTGTGTCAAATGAACTTGGGGTTAAATCTCTGTTCTACCACTTAAAAATTGTTTTAGATAAAAAGATGCTTAAGCTCTCTAGAGCCCAATTTTCTCACCTGTGAAAAAATGAATAAAAATCACACCTATTTTCTTGGTTGTAACTAAATGAAAACATGCATGCACTATATAATGGGTGTAGGGTCAGCATTCAACTCAAGATATTTAGATTCAGGTGAACATCAGGTGAAATCTCCTAACTTCCTACGTACTTGTGTGTGTGTGTGTGTGAGATAAGAAAATTCAGTAAATTTTTCTTGGCCTTTATTCATTTGTCAAAAATTGGAATCAATAATAACTATTGCATGATAACATTAATACAATTTTTGTCTTTTGTTATCGTTGTTAGGTGCCTTCAAGTCAGTTCTGACTCGTAGTGTCCCTGTGTACAACAGATCAATATACTGCCCAGTCCTGCACCAACATCACAGCTGTTGCTATGTTTAAGCCCGTTGTTGCAGCCACTGTGTCAGTCCATCTCATTGAGGGCCGTTCTCTTTTTCAACGACCCTCTACTTTACGAAGCATGAAGTTCTTCTCTATAGCCACCTATAGGACAGGGTAGAGCTGCCTCGCAGGGTTTCCAACTAGCACCTGGTGGATTTGAACTGCTGACCTTTTGATTAGCAGCTGTAGCACTTAACCTCTATGTCACCAGTGTTTCCAGACTATGCAACTGTGAACAGTTTGTGACATAACTATCAAATATCCTTTGCAACACAAGGACCATTACAGTTTGAATACTTGACTATGGTTTACCACCCATAGTGATTATAACATCTGTGGGTATTCTACAAATGAAGAGATTTAAGTTCATTTAAGGGCACTCAACTAGGTCTTCTTATTCCAAAACTCATGTTTTGTTTCGTTTATCCCACTACACTGCTCTTCCTTTTATTCAAACACACAAAACCCTCGATTAAAAAAAAAAAAAAATCCTTGAGAACAGAATTATGAACAAAACAATTTTACTTTAAATTAACCTCAAATGGCCATTGATTTCTACTTCATGTTACTGATCTTTTTTCACGTTTCAGCACATGACAAAAAAAATAATCCAAATCATTTTTTAAAATTCCATGGAGGCCTTGGACATTTATAAATTGAACATCGATTGCAATATTTACTAAGTAGAATAAAAACAGAACTTACTATTATCTAAATATTGCCCATTTCTGATGTAAAGAATTTGAGGACTTTAATGTATGCTTCTACACACTCAAGATATTTTATATTATATTCTATTTTAATAATAAGGTCTGTAAAGCACTTGACTTTAAATCTTATTTGAAACAGTCCACCCTTTCTGTTCCTAACAATTACTTCGGCTTCCGTTTTGCTTATCTAGTATTATAATCTGCAGGAAAAACCCTGCATATAAAAACAAATTTCCTCTTGCACCTAAAAAAAAAAATGTAATCAAGTGACTTCTTAGGGAAAACATTGAAAAGAGGATTATGATAAATATTATTCTTTCTGAGCATAAGTTGTGTCTCCTTTCAATCTTATTCATATTTTTTTTATTACTTGCTTTTCCACCAGATTCAATTTTTAATAAAATGTTTTGTAGAGAGCTATATAGATAGTGCTACCTTTCACCTTAAGAAGGCTAACAATGAACCCCAGGAGGTAACTAAGTGTAAGAGTATAGTCAAGAAGGCATCAGCTGATTCTTAGATTTGCCAACTCTTAAAATAATCATATCAAGATCCTAGCTTATCTATTTACTTACAAAATATAAGTTTGATTTGTTGAGATGGCAAAATTTATGCTTTTAATTTCTAATTTCTAGGTCAAAATGATGCATAACCAAGGTCAAAACAGATTTTAGCTGCCAGGAGAGAGGTAAATAACATAGTTTATGACCAGCCGTTATGGTGCTTTACATGCTATCTTATTTGATCCTTTCAAAAAACCTTTCATGGCAAATATCATCTACACTTTATGAACAAAAACCTAAGGAAAGTTAAACTACTTGTTCAATAGGATATACATAAAACTGGGAGTGTTATAACTGGATTCTAGCCTTGCAGTTTAAGAGTTTATATTCTGAGGTACTGCAGTCTTTCTAAGATATAACTGTTTTTTATCATTTGAGTTATTTAAAGGCATGCTTTCAATAGACAATTTTATAATTCACAATTAAAAATAAAAAGGAATTGAAAAAGCTAATGAAAAATTAATCATGCTTATTGTTTTTATCATATTTATGAATAACTTTTAAAGCTACTCACAGCTTCGTGACAGGCAAGGTAATCTGTTCCATTTCTTTTTGTTACAGTACAAAAATAAGAGAAGAAAACGTGCTTTTTATTTTTTTTAAAAAAGTCCCTCATTTTCTCTTGTGTCTGAAATAGAAAACCCTGTTTCTCGAGCTAAAAAGATGGAGATGAGGTTAGGTGAACAAGGCCAGTGGCAGCAACTAGCAGCTTTATTAGATTTTCCAGAGCCTCTGTAAGAATTGTTAAACATGCTCAAGGTGACTGAAGTCTTCAAGTAAAGAGTAAATGGGTAAAGGACAGCATTAAAAGAAACTTTCACTAAGATACATGTTCTTGGCTCATTTTTGACCAAAAAACTAAATTTCAAAATTATTTTCAGATTTGAGAGAAATATCAATTTTATAAAGAGTAAAAATTGGAAAATTAATTTATCCTTTCTTTTGAATGAGACACACAGGAGCTTAAAAATTAATAGTTCTCTTTAAAGCTTGGGCTACTCTCAGAATTATCTAAGAAGATGGGAGTTTGTAAAGAAGAATAGGCTTTCTCCTCTACAAAAGAAAACATTTACACCGTTTTTATTTTCATGTGCATTATAATGGTGAAAACTGTGTCAAAATTCACGCCCTGATTCAACATTTTATTAATAAATTTATGGCAGATGTAAACACACTTATTTTCTCATAAATCTCAGTTCCTTAATTTCACTGAGCATTTTTGCTGAATATTAAGTTTGTCCTTGTCTTTGGTTAGTGTCATTTTTCTCATGTCTTTGAAAGGATGTGGGCAAGTGGAGTTTAAAAATGCTATATTATTTTTTTGTTCACTATAGCCCTAGGAGCCCTGGTGGTGCAGTGGTTAAGTACGTAGCTGTTAACCAAAAGGTTGGCAGTTTGAGCCCACCAGCTGCTCTGTGGGAGAAAGATGTGGCATTATGCTTCCAGAAAGATCCCAAAGCAACAAACCCGTTGCCATCCAGCTGATTCCGACTCAGAGGAAGCAACCCTCAAGGACAGAGTAGAACTGCCCCATAAGGTTTCTGAGGGGTAGCTGGTGGACTCCAGCTGCTGACCTTTTGATTAGCATCCAAGCTCTTAACCACTGCACTACTAGAGCTCCTAAGAACCCAGCCAGTTCTACTGTGTCCTATACGATCACTACGAAACAGAATTGATTCCACCACAACAGGTTTGGTTTTAGGTATAACCATTACTTCCTTATGTATTTGCTCTCCTAGAGGATCACATATTTGGAGGGGGGGGAATCATTACTCTTAATTAAAAATCATATCATATCTGGACATCATTTGAACTTCATATTGCCTAGTTTGTACATTGAGCAAAAAATTAAAGAGCTGTATAACTTTTATCATTGTTCGATTTCTTTCAAATTTCAATCCATTTTGATTTACTTTGTAGGGTCCCATTCTTTTCTTATCCTTTTTTTGTTCCTTCCTTGCTTTTTTTTTAATCCTTTTTAAAAATGGATATCCTGGGGGGGCCAAGATGGCTGACTAGGTGGATGCTACCTCGGATCCCTCTTGCAACAAAGACTCTGAAAAACAAGTGAATCAATCACATACATGACAATCTACAAACCCTGACCAACAAACACAGATTTAAAGAGCTGACCTGAGTGACAGAGACGGAGAACGAACAACTACGGGGAAGCAGAGACTGTTTTCGGAGCCTGGAGTCAGCGTCCCAGTCAGGTAACCTTGGTGCCGGGCTTAGGACTGGGCGCAGGGGCGCTGAACACAACATCCTGTGACGGCACAAACACAGGCGCAGCCCTACCCCCCTAAACTGACCTCGGGAGGGGGCCCAGCCCATCAGCGCGGGTGGCGCGGTGATGCGGCTGGCAGGAGGAGAAGTCACCAGGAGGCAGCGACTGATTTTGGAGCCAGGAGTGCAGCGTCCCAGCAGGGGAACCTTGGCGTGGGGCTTTGGACTGCGTGCAGGGGAGCTGAGCACGGCATCCTGTCATGGCTCAAACACGGGGCACAGCCCTACCCCCCAAACTGACCTCGGGAGGGGGCCCAGCCAGTCCACGCAGGCGGTGCATCGAAGCGGCTGGCGGGAGGAGAAGTCCCCGGGAGGCAGCGACTGTTTTTGGAGCCGGGAGTGCAGCGTCCCAGCCGGGGAAACTTGACGCTGGGCTTTGGATTGGCAGCGGAGGATCTGACCCCAGCTTCAGTGGGCCAGAACCTGGGGGACAATCTCCACACAGCCAGCACACATAGGCGACACGCCCCTCGGGAATCTCAAATAAAATAGTCCTCCCAAGCAAGATAAGTAACTTTGTCTATATTCCTTGGTGCTACTCTCTCCTGATTTTCTGAACCTTCCCCTCCCCTTCCCAGGTGGCTTCACTAACATTGGAATGTCCTGAGGCAGAGGGAGAACTGCCCCGTGGTTTTCCTTTTCCCTTTTTTTTTTTTTTTTGGTCTTTTCCTAACCCATTCTTTCGGCCTGAGAGAAGGAACCACAAAAAACCCAGGGACCAAAAACCCTTCCCTAATTGGACTAAAAACACAGAACCAGCTCCAGCCAAGCATATGTGATCCACAGTCTCTGGCTTTCATCCCTACAGGGAACAAGGTGGCTATTATAATGAAAAGGCATTTCTGATAGGGATCTGACTGCATTTTTTTTTTAGCGGATTTACTGGAAAGACAAGTTCCCAGGTCTAATATCTCTGTGTATTCAACAGAGCTCTCACTGACCCACAACAGGGAACTGAGGGCTGAAGCTCCCCCCAGACCACCTAGCCTCTTGCCTTAGGGGTCTAAGGAGGGTGACACCTACCAATCTGTAGAGGTACTTGCATTGGGGGCCTAAGGTACAGCTGCAGAGCCCACCCACCAAGGTGCTTTAGGAATAGAGACACACCTACCTCACTGACACTTGGGGGAAGCCTGTCAGCATCCTGGCCCCCCCGCCCCCGGAGTGTGAATCCCAGCTGCTACTAGAATCTGGTGCAAAAAACTATCACCACTACTTCTCAAGGTGGATAGGTGATAGGGTGCATCACACACTTGATGACCCCAAATCAGATTCTACTCAAAAACAGTGAATGGACTCAGCCATATATATCTGGTAACAGCCCAAACCAGCTGGTAATAGGTCATAAGTAAGTCAAGGGTTACAACAATCAAGACAGCACAATCTAGTAGCCCATCCACGTATACTGAAACAAAACAAAACAAGATAAGACTCAGTGAGCAAATATAGAATAAATCACTACAATATCTTAGTGATGGCTCGGAGACAGCAGTTGATATCAAACCACATAAAGAAGCAGACCATGACTGCTTCTACAACCCCCCAAACAAAAGAATCAAAATCTTTCCCAAATGAAGATACAATCCTGGAATTATCAGATACAGAATATAAAAAACTAATTTACAGAATGCTTCAAGACATCAGGGATGACCTCAGAAATGAAATAAGGCAATCTGCAGAAAAAGGCAAGGAACACACTGATAAAACAGTTGAAGAAATCAAAAAGATTATTGAAGAACATAGTAAAAAAATTAATAAGCTGCAAGAATCCATAGAGAGACAGCATTCAGAAATCCAAAAGATTAACAATAAAATTACAGAATTAGACAATGCAATAGGAAGTCAGAGGAGAAGACTCGAGCAATTAGAATGCAGAGTGGGAGATCTGGAGGACCAGGGAATTAACACCAACATAGATGAAAAAAAAATCAGATAAAAGAATTAAAAAAATGAAGAAACCCTAAGAATCATGTGGGACTCTATCAAGAAGGATAACTTGTGTGTAATTGGAGTCCAGAACAGGGAGGGAGGACAGAAAACACAGAGAGAATAGTTGAAGATCTGCTGACAGAAAACTTCCCTGACATCATGAAAGATGAAAGGATATCTATCCAAGATGCTCATCGAACCCCATTTAAGATTGATCCAAAAAGAAAAACACCAAGACATATTATCATCAAACTTGCCAAAACCAAAGATAAAGAGAAAATTTTAAAAGCAGCCAGGGAGAAAAGGAAGGTCTCCTACAAGGGAGAATCAATAAGAATAAGTTCAGACTACTCAGCAGAAACCATGCAGGCAAGAAGGCAATGGGATGACATATACAGAGCACTGAAGGACAAAAACTGCCAGCCAAGGATCATATATCCAGCAAAACTCTCTCTGAAATATGAAAGCAAAATTAAGATATTTACAGATAAACAGAAGCTTAGAGAATTTGCAAAAACCAAACCAAAGCTACAAGAAATACTAAAGGAAATTGTTTGGTCAGAAAACCAATAATATCAGATACCAGCACAACACAAGGTCACAGAACAGAACATCCTGATATCAACTCAAATAGGGAAATCACAAAAACAAATTAAAATTAATTTAAAAAAATGCTCAAAACAGGGAATCAGTGAAGTCAATATGTAAAAGATCACAATAATCAAAAAGAGGGACTAAATACAGGTGGCATAGAACTGCCATATGGAGAGGGATACAAGGCGATATAGGACAAAACAAGTTAGGTTTTTACTTAGAAAAATAGGGGTAAATATTAAGGTAACCACAAAGAGGTATAACAACTCCATAACTCAAAATAAAAACCAAGAAAAACATAACGACTCACCAAACATAAAGTCAAATACTATGAAAATGAGGAACACACAATTTACAAAGAAAAACTTCTCGGCACAAAAAAGTAAGTGGAAAATTGAAATTGCAACAACACACATAAAAAGGCATCAAAATGACAACACTAAACACATAAAAAAAAACACATATCTATAATTACGCTAAATGTAAATGGTCTAAATGCACCAATAAAGAGACAGAGAGTCTCAGACTGGATAAAGAAACACGATCCATCTATATGCTGCCTACAAGAGACACACCTTAGACTTAGAGACACAAACAAACTAAAACTCAAAGGATGGAAAAAAATATATCAAGTAAACAACAAGCAAAAAAGAAGAGGAGTAGCAATATTAATTTCTGACAAAATAGACTTTAAAGTTAAATCCACCACAAAGGATAAAGAAGGACACTACATAATGATTAAAGGGACAATTGACCAGGAAGATATAACCATATTAAATATTTATGCACCCAATGACAGGGCTGCAAGATACATAAATCAAATTTTAACAGAACTGAAAAGTGAGATAGACACCTCCACAATTATAGTAGGAGACTTCAACACACGACTTTCGGAGAAGGACAGGACATCCAGTAAGAAGCTCAATAGAGACACGGAAGACCTAATTACAACAATCAACCAACTTGACCTCATAGACTTATACAGAACTCTCCACCCAACTGCTGCAAAGTATACTTTTTTTTCTAGCGCACATGGAACATTCTCTAGAATAGACCACATATTAGGTCATAAAACAAACCTTTGCAGAATTCAAAACATCAAAATATTACAAAGCATCTTCTCAGACCACATGGCAATAAAAGTGGAAATCAATAACAGAAAAGTTAGGGAAAAGAAATCCAATACTTGGAAACTAAACAATACCCTCCTGAAAAAAGACTAGGTTATAGAAGACATTAAGGAGGGAATAAGGAAATTCATAGAATGCAACGAGAATGAAAACACTTCCTATCTAAACCTCTGGGACATAGCAAAAGCAGTGCTCAGAGGCCAATTTATATCGATAAATGCACACATACAAAAGAAGAAAGAGCCAAAATCAGAGAACTGTCCCTACAACTTGAACAAATAGAAAGTGAGCAAAAAAAGAATCCATCAGGCACCAGAAGAAAACAAATAATAAAAATTAGAGCTGAACTAAATGAATTAGAGAACAGAAAAACAATTGAAAGAATTAACAAAGCCAAAAGCTGGTTGTTCAAAAAATTAACAAAATTGATAAACCACTGGCCAGACTGACTAAAGAAATACAGGAAAGGAAACAAATAACCCAAATAAGAAACGAGAAGGACCACATCACAACAGACCCAACTGAAATTAAAAGAATCATATCAGATTATTACAAAAAATTGTACTCTAACAGATTTGCAAACCTAGAAGAAATGGATGAATTCCTGGAAAAACACTACCACTTTTTTACCTAAACTAACACAATCAGAAGAAGAACAACTAAATAGACCCATAACAAAAAAAGAGATTGAAAGGGTAATCAAAAAACTCCCAACAAATAAAGCCCTGGCCCGGATGGCTTTACTGCAGAGTTCTACCAAACTTTCAGAGAAGCTAAGACGACTACTACTAAAGGTATTTCAAAGCATAGAAAATGAGGGAATACTACCTAACTCATTCTATGAAGCCACTATTTCCCTGATACCAAAACCAGGTACAGACATCACAAAAAAAGAAAATTACAGACCTATATCCCTCATGAACATAGATGCAAAAATCTTCAACAAAATTCTAGCCAATAGAATTCAACAACATATCAAAAAATTAATCCACCATGACCAAATGGGATTTATACCAGGTATGCAAGGCTGGTTTAATATTAGAAAAACCATTAATGTAATCCACTATATAAATAAAACAAAAGACAATAACCACATGATCTTATCAATTGATGCAGAAAAGCATTTGACAAAGTCCAACACCCATTCATGATAAAAACTCTCAGCAAAATAGGAATTGAAGGAAAATTCCTCAACATAATAAAGGGCATCTATACAAAGCCAACAGCCAACATCACTCTAAATGGAGAGAGCCTGAAAGCATTTCCCTTGAGAACGGGAACCAGACAAGGATGCCCTTTATCACCGCTCTTATTCAACATTGTGCTAGAGGTCCTAGCCAGAGCAATTAGGCTAGACAAAGAAATAAAGGGCATCTGGATTGGC
Source organism: Loxodonta africana (assembly GCF_030014295.1). Taxonomy (NCBI): domain Eukaryota; kingdom Metazoa; phylum Chordata; class Mammalia; order Proboscidea; family Elephantidae; genus Loxodonta; species Loxodonta africana. The sequence continues at coordinate 107,792,544 of NC_087343.1, read as the reverse complement.
AAGATGGAAGTAAAATTATCTCTATTTGCAGATGACAGGATCTTATACACAGAAAACCCTAAGGAATCCTCCAGAAAACTATTGAAACTAATAGAAGAGTTTGGCAGAGTCTCAGGTTATAAGATAAACATACAAAAATCACTTGGATTCCTCTACATCAACAAAAAGAACATCGAAGAGGAAATAACCAAATCAATACCATTCACAGTAGCCCCCAAGAAGATAAAATACTTAGGAATAAATCTTACCAAAGATGTAAAAGACCTATACAAAAAAACTACAAAGTACTAGTGCAAGAAACTAAAAAGGACCTACTTAAGTGGAAAAACATACCTTGCTCATGGATAGGAAGACTTAACATAGTAAAAATGTCTATTCTACCAAAAGCCATCTATACATACAATGCACTTCCGATCCAAATTCCAATGTCATTTTTTAAGGTGATGGAGAAACAAATCACCAACTTCATATGAAAGGGAAAGAAGTCTCTGATAAGCAAAGCATTACTGAAAAAGAAGAAGAAAGTGGGAGGCCTCACCCTACCTGATTTCAGAAGCTATTATACAGCCACAGTAGTCAAAACAGCCTGGTACTGGTACAACAACAGACACATAGACCAGTGGAACAGAATTGAGAACCCAGATATAAATCCATGCACATATGAGCAGCTGATATTTGACAAAGGCCCAGTGTCAGTTAATTGGGGAAAAGATAGTCTTTTTAACAAATGGTGCTGGCATAACTGGATATCCATTTGCAAAAGAATGAAACAGGACCCGTACCTCACACCATGCACAAACACTAACTCCAAGTGGATCAAAGACCTAAACATAAAGACTAAAACGATAAAGATCATGGAAGAAAAAATAGGAACAACTTCAGGAGCCCTAATACAAGGCATAAACAAAACACAAAATATTACCAAAAATGACGAAGAGAAACCAGATAACTGGGAGCTCCTAAAAATCAAACACCTATGCTCATCTGAAGACTTCTCCAAAAGAGTAAAAAGACCACCTACAGACTGGGAAAGAATTTTCAGCTATGACATCTCAGACCAGCGCCTGATCTCTAAAATCTATATGATTCTGTTAAAACTCAACCACAAAAAGACAAACAACCCAATCAAGAAGTGGGCAAAGGATATGAACACACACTTCACTAAAGAAGATATTCAGGCAGCTAACAGATACATGAGAAAATGCTCTCGATCATTAGCCATTAGAGAAATGCAAATTAAAACTACGATGAGATTCCATCTCATTCCGACAAGGCTGGCATTAATCCAAAAAACACAAAATAATAAATGTTGGAGAGGCTGCGGAGAGATTGGAACTCTTATACACTGCTGGTGGGAATGTAAAATGGTACAACTACTTTGGAAATCTATCTGATGTTATCTTAAACAGTTAGAAATAGAACTACCATACAACCCAGAAATCCCACTCCTCGGAATATACCCTAGAGAAATAAGAGCCTTCACACAAGCAGATATATGCACACCCATGTTTATTGCAGCACTGTTTACAATAGCAAAAAGCTGGCAGCAACCAAGGTGTCCATCAACGGATGAATGGTTAAATAAATTGTGGTACATTCACACAATGGATTACTGTGCATCAATAAAGCACAGTGACGAATCTATGAAACATTTCATAACATGGAGGAACCTGGAAGGCATTATGCTGAGCGAAATTAGTCAGAGGCAAAAGGACAAATATTGTATAAGACCACTATTATAAGATCTTGAGAAATAGTATAAACTGAGAAGAACACACACTTTTGTGGTTACGAGGGGGTGAAGGAGGGAGGGTGGGAGAGGGTTTTTTACTGATTAGTTAGTAGATAAGAACTGCTTTAGGTGGAGGGAAGGACAATACTCAATACATGGAAGGTCAGCTCAACTGGACTGGACCAAAAGCAAAGAAGTTTCCGGGATAAAATGAATGCTTCAAAGGTCAGCGGAGCAAGGGCGGGGGTTTGGGGACCATGGTTTAAGGGGAGTTCTAAGTCAATTGGCAAAATAATTCTATTATGAAAACATTCTGCATCCCACTTTGAAATGTGGCGTCTGGGGTCTTAAATGCTAACAGGCGGCCATCTAAGATGCATCAATTGGTCTCAACCCACCTGGAACAAAGGAGAATGAAGAACACCAAGGTCACACGATAACTAAGAGCCCAAGAGACAGAAAGGGCCACATGAATCAGAGACCTACATCATCCTGAGACCAGAAGAACTAGTTGATTCCCGGCCACAACTGATGACTGCCCTGACAGGGAGCGCAACAGAGAACCCCTGATGGAGCAGGAGATCAGTGGGATGCAGGCCCCAAATTCTCACAAAAGGACCATACTTAATGGTCTGACTGTGACTAGAGGAATACCGGCGGTCATGGTCCCCAAACCTTCTATTGGCCCAGGACAGGAACCATTCCTGAAGACAACTCATCAGACATGAAAGGGACTGGACAGTGGGTAGGAGAGAGATGCTGATGAAGAGTGAACTATTTGTATCAGGTGGACACTTGAGACTGTGTTGGCATCTCCTGTCTGTAGGAGGGTTGGGAGGATAGAGAGAGTGGGAAGCTGGGAAAATTGTCACGAAAGGAGAGACTGGAAGGGCTGACTCATTAGGGGGAGAGCAAGTGGGAGTACGGAGTAAGGTGTATATAAACTTATATGTGACAGTTGGACTTGATTTATAAACATTCACTTGAAGCTCAATAAAAGTTAATTAAAAAAAATGGATATCCTGCTTTGAGAATATTTTTAGAATGGTAATTGTAGTTCACTCTTTTTTTTTTTTTTTTAACTTAGTATGTGGATAGTATAATAATAAAAGTCACAGAGAGGCTGTTTTTGATTCTTGAGGTTGAATCCAATCACAGGGTGCTGTGAAGAATTTTGCCCTGCCACATCCCATATATTAATAGTTAAATGGATGAATAAAGGTCTTCACTTTCAGTGATGTCAACTCAGGTTGTAGGGTGCACAATGGTAAAATGTTAAAAGGGAGAAAAATCAGATCAGCAAGAGAGTTCACATGACCATTTAATATCACTTAGTGGTATATGTCTTTCAGTATGAAAGTTGACTTATTCTGTTAAGCAGGTTCACAACCCCTGGATCATTTGCTCACCTTTAATCTTCTCTGTGGGGTTATCATTTCCAGGACTATAATAATAGTCTATGGGTTTTCAGAAAATTTCTCCAAATTATAATCTTGAAAAACTAAGTCATGGGGACATGAGAGGCAAGGCAATTTAATGGATCAGTGAACACTCAACATAAAATATATTTTTTGAAATTACCGTCCTGAAGGTTCTTTTAAAAAGTTTATAAAACCATGGCTACATATTGTGTTAGAAAAACGAATGGTTTCTGCCAACCCCACTAACACCTTGACCTCCTTGAAAAATTCCTATATGCCTATCTTTCATATTACCTTCAATGTTCCGTTTTATTTAACCTTCCTCTCATGCCAGTGAGAATGAATTGTGTTTATTCCTTTATATTCCAATAGAATCCTGTAACTACTCCTATTTGCACTTATATCTTTGTGCTACAATTACTTGCATATATGCTGTGTCACTTGTTTAAGGGTGAACATGTTGAGGGCAAGGGTCTTATAGCACTATCAGCATTATTCTTGATTTGCGTATTCATTTTATTTATGACCTGAACTGGGCCTGAAACGATGAACTGTCTTCAAGGAGTTTCCTGAAGAATTGCTGATCCGTAATAGTAGCTTAATACATATTTGTTGAATCGACCGTATGTTTTTGCTTCTTATTAAACAAAAGAACGGCTATAATATTGTAAGTACTTACTTATAGTGGCTATAAGTATTCAGAGTAACACAGCTTTAAGGAAACATTTTATTCCGGCCTGTCTCTCAAAATTCTAACTTCACATGCTCTTATTTTCCTTGAAATTTTGGGATACCTTCAATTCTATGGCAGACACTTTTTTGCATATATGATGTCCACAACCCAGTTTTGTTTGGGGCTGCAACATGTGTGGATAAGTTTCTTGATCTCCTAACATCTCTTACAACCAGGCTGGCGCATGAATCATCACCAATGTGATATAAGCAAGAATTGCTGAATAGCGTACGAGAAATCATTTTACAAGAGGACAAAAATCAGCTGGCTTTACTTTTTGCTTCTTTCCCTTGAGGATATTTGAGCATGAAGACAAAAGCCTACATCATGAAGCTGCCATACCAACCCTGGGCTTCTCTAAGTCCTTGTTTGTTAAACAAAATAAGTAAGTCCAATCAGGTGAAGACATGTTTCTGTGCATGTAAATAAACATAATCTTAACTGATTAAAAAAAAAAGGGGGGTGGGGGGATAAAAGGGCAAAAGAAAGAATTGGAAAGGAAAGATTTAACAGAATTTTTTGTCTTAACTTGAGTGAAAATGTGGTAGTCAATACAGCATTTAACAGAATTAAAAATTTTAAAATCCATGTTATAATTTAAAAAAGTCATACTCTAAATGATTTTACATTGATGCAGTAAGCACCGTGATAGTATGAAAGAGAAATGTTTTTAATGCTAATGGCATGATTATTGGATAAATATAAGAAAAGATTATCTTTTATATTCCTGAGGATATCAATAATATTTAATGATAGAATTTAAGAGAGTATAGCATGTTAGAAAATACTTACAATGAATATACAGATATTTATTTTATTAAAAAAATCCAGCATTTATGTTAATGTCAAAAGGATAAAAGTTAGTAACTTTATTTACTTAACAAAATGAACCAATAAAGCACTAATCACCAACATAAAATTAATGTGTACAAAATACTACTTACTAAAGGAGAAGCTATTTTAATAGCAGTAAAAAAAGGAGACTGAAAATAATACAGCACACAAGAGGAAAATTTCAGACCATAGCCATGGAAGAAAAATCCATGCCAATATCATATTATGCACTTTTTGAAACTTAGATGGTGAAGTGAATTCCCAAAACATCCACGAGAGATGCAATATCATCATAAAAGATCCCCTGTGATGAGATTTTTACAGCCCTTCTCTGAAGACTACCTAGTTCTAAATATTAATAGTAACCATCTATAAGTCAGTCTGTTCTAGCATAATACCCTTTCTAATACTTAAAACCATTGTTATACAGGAACCATGAACTAATCTTTGTTCTCAGAATAACCCATTTTGAAAACCGTAGATAATTATGTCATCTCTTGATTATAGCTCATATAATTCTGAATTAATTTTCTATAAAAATCTTTTAAATCATTCTAGTTATTTTCACTGTTCTCTCTGAATTATTTTTTAAATATGATATCAACAAATGACTATATTACATTAACAGATTATTCATAGCATCCCTATAGGACACAGTAGAACTGCCCCATAGGGTTTCCAAGGTGTGGCTGGTGGATTTGAACTGTGGACCTTTTGGTTAGCCACGATTTAAAAATAGTGTGAGAGGTCATTTAAACTTGATCATTACATTATGCATAAATATCACCAAAAATCATTAGTAAGTAGACACTAGTTTATGTATGCATACTTTAATGAAGGAATACGTACTGGGAAAATGACTGTCTTCAATTCTAAACGAATCAAATGAATTTTTTGCCTGCTTGTTCCTAGATCTTGCTTTCACTCCTTTTCCACGTGATGTCGTTGTTGTTGTTAGGTGTCTTTGAGTCTGCTCAGACTGGTAGTGACCCCATGTACAACAGAAGGAAATGCTGTCAGATTCTGCTCCATCCTCACAATCATTGCTATGTTTGAGCCCGTTGCTGTATTCACTGTGTCTTCCTCTTTTTCTCTGACCTTCTACTTTGCTAAGCATGATGTCCTCCTCCAGTGACTGGTCCCTCCTGATAACATGTTCCAAGTACATAAGATGAAGTCTTGTCATCCTCGCTTCTAAGGAGCATTTGGCCGTACTTCTTTCAAGACAGATTTGTTCATTCTTCTGGCAGTCCACGTAAAAGCCCTCTACATATTTGCAGAGTTGTCATGCTCCCTCTGGCCATTTCTTCCTCTTCTCCAGGCTAAACCTCACACAGCTCTTTCACACATAACTAATATGAAGAGGATTTTTAATTTTCTCAGGGTAATAGTGGTCCTCCTTTGAACAAATATGCATTGTCAATAGTCTTCATTTGTTAAGTATGTCCCCTCCCAGCTTCAACACTGGTAAATGGTTTGTGTTTACAGTTGATTTTGACACCAAATGTGCTACTTCACATGAATCACATTTTCTGCTTTTGTAAATTCTTTAACTCCTTGCTCTCGTCAGAAGATGGAATGCATTCAATAAACATCACTGAGCAGAGACGAGAATGAGTAAATTAAACGAAATTAAATTAGCCTGTCATGACCACTAGATAACACCAAGCTGGCTTTCCTTCTTATCCGTGATTCTCTCTAGAGAAAAGTGTTTTAAATTATCCATTATTGAATTCTGTCTGAGAATAATGGACATCTCAACATTTTTCATTTTGCAGGGAACAGTTTTTATGTTTGTTTTTTTAATCAGGATTAGTTTTCTCCATCTCTCGTCTTCTATTTGCTCTCCCACTTCCTATTGTTCCCTTAGTTCCCAGCAGGAATTTCTTATCTGCACATTATTATAGTCCTCTGGTGAAATAATTTGCTTAGGCCAAAGTCTTTAAATTCGTGTGGCTTGTCCTTAAAAACCCATTGTCTTAGAATCCATTTCAACCTAATAGCGACACCATATGTTCCAGAATATAACTGCCTCATAGGGTTTCCAAGGCTGAAATCTTTACAGAAGCAAACTGTCACATCTTTCTCCCGTGGCTATTGGGTTTGAAAACCATTGCACCACCAAGGGTCCTTGTTTCTTTCTTAAGCGTCCTCTGTATTTTTAGGACTCAAACACAACCAAATACCATTTGTTTCTCCCTTTATAGCTTTATGATTATTCTTCTGGACAGAACAATCAGAAATGAAATGAGATTAGAATTAATAATGTTTTCTGTCATTTCCTTCTATTACAGCATTTACTTTGACTGCAGGTCCCAGAATTCCTTAGGTTCTTGTTTTCAAGAAGGGTAGCTCATTCTACACTTAAAGTTTTTCAGTCAGTTTTCTTATATAATAATGCAAATGGTCTACTGTCTCTTTTTATATCCAACTAAAATATTCAGCATTGGTACGGTGTTATGATAGTTTGCTATGTATAGCAGAAATACAATTTTATATAGTGTAGCCTCTCAAGGTTAGTCCCCTACTGTGGTATTACTCCTCTTTCTCCCTCTTTTTACTTTTCCTCAAATGGTCTTCAGTGTTCCTCCAAACCCTCATCCCTTTTTTTTTCTGACTCTGTTTCTAATAACTGTAATTAATTTAGCATCATATATCTCTACAGTGCCTTATTTTTGTCTTTTCTGTCTTCTACCAATTCTGACTTAATTTGTTCATATACCCACATTGGGCATAACCTCTTGTTGTCAAGTTGATTCCGATTCTAAGTGACCACAGAGGACAGAGCAGAACTGCCCCACAGGGTTTCCAAGGCTGTGGTGCACTGGTTAAAAGCTCAGATACTTACCAAAAAGTCAGCAGTTCGATTCCACCAGCCACCCAAAATGGCAATGGCTTTGGGTTTATTCCCAGTTGTTAGAGTGCAGTGTACTCAATGCATTGCTTTTGAATGCCTGAATGAATGAATTTCTACATATTCCAATAAAGGTTTCAAATGCATGCCACTGGGAAGATGGATGGATTATCTTCCTTTGCAAGAAATTTTTATCTGACTTTTATTAGAATAAATTCCTTAGCTCATGAACGTATTTCTATTCTTTCACATGAAATTTAAGAAATATTCTCTGCACTTTGTGGAATAGAGATTCATGGATTATTTTTTTCTCCCTTTTAGAGTTATATCATTTTCTAGCTGAATTACCTTTGAGAGATTTTATTATTGTGTTATTCTACTAAGTTATAATTTAAATTGGATGCCTACATTTAAAATTATATGAAACATGAAGAATGCAGCCAATGTCACTGAATTGTACATGTCGAAAGTATTGAATTGGCAATTTTTTGTGTGTGTGTGTACTTTCACCACGATTAAGAAAAAAAAAAAACAACTATATTAGTCCCACCCTGTTAAAAACCTCTCTGCAGATTAGATAGATATCATGACTGTCAATTAAACAATTGACGGTTTTTATTATAACAAGGACATTCTTGCAATTTTTATAATAAAACCCTTCAGACAAACTCCAGGTCTATCTTACGCTATCCTGAGTTGTGTGAATATTTCCAATACATTTTAAATTCCATTAATAACATCATTAGGGAGTTCCTGGGTGGCACAAACAATATTCTCAACTACTAAAAGAAAAGTTTGTGGTTCTAACCCACCTAGAGGCTCTTTAGAAGAAGCCCTAATGATCTCTTTCTGAAGGACCACAGCCATGAAAACCCTATGGAGTGCAGGTCTACTTTGCAACACATGGGGTCACCATGAGTTAGAATTGACTCAACAGCAACTGGTTGATAGCATCATTACATTATGTTGGCTCAAATTTAACTTGTGGCTATGAATTTTGATAAATGGCCCTTTTGGGATGTGCTTTCCTATTTTTTCGTTGTTGATGACCTTCTCCGAGATACTTAAGTGGAGGCTTCCCCGCAGCATAAGGGGCTATGTGCCTACCATCTGGAGAGCACAGGAACAAAAAGCAGCTTGGACGAAGTAATCGGTTTCTGCTTTTTGAGAATTTAAATCTAAGAATTTTAACTGATTCCCAAGATTTCTGGTTTTATCCATTTAACAGTGTAAGTGATGAGCAAAGTAAAATAATGCCGATTGATCCTAAAACCCAATTGTTCCCGGAAATTTCAAGAAAAGGTCTTAAAAAATGTGCTATATATAAAGCCTCTTCAATTATTTATAGTTCTATATCCAATTATCATTTGTGAAATGAAGTATCTGGATTTACTGAGGGTGTGACTGAATTCACTTGGTTTCTGTCTTGCTACATTTGAAAATCAATAGCTAAGGTGAGAATCTGTAAAGAAAGGTTACACAGGCTCTTCCTTGATAGAGTGATTTTCAATGGATCAAAGTGTTCAGAGGCACTGCAGGAATACCTCTCCGGAGCACTCAGTGCAGTTGTTGAGAACAGGAACTTTTCTCTTGCCACCACCAGGGCCTTGAGAAAGTCAATAGTGTTTTCAGAGAGAAGATGCGAGAGAGTTAAATTACACATTAGATTAAGAAGAAGAGCTAATGCAAATAGATTATTTACACATCTAATTCCTTATGCAGCACTGAGTACAATGTTCCATCTACCAGAAAAGGGAGATCAAGATTGAGGATAATTACTAAGCATTTTCTGCTGCTGGAAGTAATGATCAGTTTACAGAATAAGGTGCCACGGAGCATGTTCTTGTCTTGAAATTTTCACATATACAAGAGACACAATAAATTCGGGCAGATTTCCTAAACTGTCTTTTAATTAAAAATAAACATGAATAAAGTTGGATGTCATTATTATCCCTCCTGCCCTACTGCTCGGAAGATAAAAATAGTAGTTATACTATTACTACCAGTACTGCTACTACCGCTAGTACTGCTGATAATAATAATAATAATAATAATAATAATAATAATAATAATAATTTGATTATACTATACAGCATCCATTTGCTTTATCCTCTTTTCTTTTAGTAGCATCACATGAAGGCATAGTTTTGGTTTATGAAGTTTTTCTTAATAAACTTGTAGGTGCTTTTTTTCTTATCCATTTTAGCAATCTCTCCTATTATTGAAGAGGAGCCCTGGTGCCCCACTGGTTAAGCATCTGGCTGGTAATCAAAAGGTTGACATTTCAAATCCACAAGGTGCGAATTAGAAACCCTGTGGAGCAGTTCTACTCTGTCCAATAGGCTCACTATGAGTCAGAATTGACTCAACCACAGTGGGTTTGGTTTGGGTTTTGGTGTAGTAATCTAGGAGCCCTGGTTGCACAGTGGCTAAGAGCTTGGCTGCTAACCTAAAGCCAGCAGTTCGAATCTACCCGCTGTTCCTTGGAAACCCTATAGGGCAATTCTACTCTGTCCTATAAAGTCGCTATGAGTCAGAATTGACTAGATGGAAACGGATTTTATAATAACCTGTGGAGCCCTGGTAGCACAGTGGCTAAAGCAATTGACTGCTAACGGAAAGACTGGCAGTTTGAAATCACCAGCGGCTCAGTGGGAGAAACATGTGGCATTCTGCTTTCATATAGATTTACAGCTTTGGAAATGCTATGGGCTTGCTATGAGTCAGAATTGCCTAGATGGTAGACTCAATATCTACTTTTTTGTAAGGATAGAAGGTAAAGATCAGAGAAAATAGTTTGCTTGAGATCATCTAGATAGTGAGTTGAAGAGCTAAGATCTAAACCTAGGTCTTTGAGACTCCAAAGCCTATGTTTCTCTCTCCTATGCTGGGTGATGTATATCTCAATATGCCATAGTTATTATTTAACACTGTAAGCACTGAGGAGAAAGGATAACAATACCCTTGTTAACATTGGAGAGATTGAAGTCTTAATCAGGGCTTGACCCAATTAGAGAGGCCATTGGATTTTATCTCTTTCTTTTTTCTTTTTTGACATTTTATTGTGTTTTAGGTGAAAGTTAACACAGCAAATTAGTTTCCCAGTCAACAATTCATACATACATTTTTCCATGATGTTGGTTGCTGTCCCTGCACTGTGTGAGCACTCTCCCCATTTCCATCTATTTTCCCTGCCCCTCCTTGCGATCTCATCTTTGCTTTTGGGAAAATGTCCCCCATTTTGTCCCTATGGTAGATCGTTCTAAGGATCATATTCCTCAGAGGTGTTACTGTTTATTTTATAGCCCAATCCATTATTTGGCTGAAAGGTGGTCTCTAGGTGTGACTTCAGTTCCAGATTAAAGGTGTGTCTTAGGATGATAGTCTCAGGGGTTCCTCCAGTCCTATCAGTCCAGTAAGTCTGGTCTTTTCTATGAATTTGAGCTTTGTTCTACATTTTTACCCTATTCTAACCAGGACCTTCTATTGCGTCCCTGGTCAGAGTGGTAGGTAGATGTAGCTGGGCACCATCTAGTTCTTCCTTATCTCAGACTAGAGAAGGCTGTGGTTCATGTCGCCATTAGTCCTGTGCACTAATTGTTTCTTTGAGTTTTTGGTTTCCTTCATTATCCTTTGCTCCAGACAGGCAGAGATCAAAGGTTTTATTTTAAATGGACACTTGCAAGCTTTTAAGACCCCAGACACTACTTACCAAGGTAGAATGTAGAATATTATCTTTATGAACTATGTTATGCCTATTGACCTAGATGTCCCCCAAGACTATGGTCCTGAAATTTCGAACCCAGTAACTCAGTCCCACAAGGTGTATGGATATGTCTAGGAAGCTTCCTTAACTCTACCACCTATGTACTCTATTATGTGTATGAATACATATGCAGCACATATAAATATGTATATACAAATGCTCACAAGTATGCTTATATAATCACATGCATGTACTCCTATACACCCTTCCACACCTATATAGCATACATCTATATCTATGTAACCACTCACAAATTTTTGGTTGTTATTACTGTTGTTGAAGAACTGTGCATGTTACAGCATTTATCATAGTTGTCCTTTATTTTTATCTACCTCTCAGAGTCTTTGTTTACCTTGGCCATATTTTGCTGATTTTCCCCATATTGTGCATTGCCTTTCCCTTCGCCAGAATTAACACCTTTAGTAAGTGATTTTTCCTTCTTCTCCCTCCCATTCCTAGTAACTACCAAACAACACTTTCTGTGTGTAAACCTATTTTTGACTTTTTAAAAAAGTAGTGTCATATACTATTTGTCCTTTTGTGGTTGACTTATTGCACTTAGCATAATGTCCTCCAGATTCATCCATGCTATAAAATGTTTCACAGACTCATCATTATTCTTTGTTGTTATGTAGTACTCCATTGTATGTGTGTACCACACTTTGTTATCCATTTATCTGTTGATGGACACTTAGGTTGTTTCCATCTTTTGGCTATTGTAAGTAATGTTGCAATGAATTATGGTGTGCATGTCTATTGATGTCACTACTCTTATTTCTTTAGGGTATAAACCTAGGGGTAAGTTTGTTGGATCATATGGTATTTCCATTTCCAGCTCTTTGAGGAAGCACCAAGCCATTTTCCATAGTGGTTGTACCATTTTCAATTCCCCTCACAGTGTATAAGAGCTCCAATCTCCCCACAACCTACCACCATTTGTTGTTTTCTGGGCCATTAGATTTCTTGCCTAAGAAGTTATGACTCGGGGAAAAAAGTTCAAAAGTATAATTTTATTAAACTGGCTATCTAAATCTCCATGTAGTTTTTTACAGTAATCATTTTAAAATGTATTTGAATTTGCATATTAAGCTTTAATACATCAATCAGATCTTCTTTTGGAGAGTATCTATTATTTAAAAACAAAACAGAACAGTTTATCCGTATTATCAATTCACTGATACCAGGAATAACTATACCCTTTATGCTTGTGTATATCTGTCACCAAAAGAGGTCCAGGACTCCCATCCCATCCTTCATCTTCATGTGGTCCTAGGCACTCTGTTTTTGAGTCCCAACTCCCATACTTCCTAACTTCTGAAATACTCACCTGTGTTTTTTTGAACTCATGGACTATAATCAGGAAAGTCTCTTCGAGCTTTGGTTCTTCCCTAAGGTCATTGTTTCTTCTACAGCCCCCTTATGGCAAATGTTTTTAATATTGTGTTTTGTTTCCCCATAGCCCTCAAACCACTGGGTTGGCAGTGGAGTAACGGATCTTTAAGTTTCTTGTTGATGCCCAGAACCACCCTCTATTTCTCCTCTCTCAAAGACAAAAACATGCTATCAATTATGCATTCACTGAGCCTTTCTTTCTGGATGACTCATCTGCATTTCAAGCTCCTGGATCACCATCACGCTGTTCAACACTATTCTTGTTATGAATTCTTGTGCTTTTATTGTTCAGGTAGATATGTAGCTGATCCTTTTCCCTAGTCTCTCAGTTCCTCCAATGGTTTTGTCCTCCCATCTGATCTCAGCCATTCATTTCCATTGTCATACCCTAGGCTAGATTTTCTAGTCTAGCTGGATATTTTAATCATCTTGGAAGCTTTTAAAAAATACCAAAGCTTGAGACCCACTCTGAAATTTGCTACTTGTTGTGATTTATTTTTTCATTCTCTGCATTCACTTTTAACTTAATTCAACAATTTTAATTTTACATTCTTTTTCTTAAAGAAGACACCTCAAATTTTATAAGCTTCTAATTTTACTTTAAGTAATTTGGTCTTTGTTTTTGTTTCCTGAGAGAGAACTCTCCACCCTTAGAATTTCCCAAGTAATCAAGGTACTTTGTTATCTTAACAACATCTGAAAATTTGTCCAAATGAGTAGGGGTGCTGAGCAGGCCACAAAGATCACCTGGTAGCTTGATAACAATTGATCTCAGGGAAGGAGGGGAGCTTGATTCAATCAATCATGTCTATGCAATGAGACCTCAATCATGCCTATGACCACATAAGAAAGCCAGTAAAATTTCTGAACACAGAAGCTCTATGGACTTCCTAGTTGGTAAATGATTTCCATGCACAGGAAGGGTAGCACACCCCTTAAAACATGTAAGCTCCATGTTGGGAACCCCCAAACTTCACCCTGTGTGTCTGTTCATTTATATCCTGTTTTGCTGTACAATAGCTATAATCATAAGTATAGCAGTTTCTGTGAATTCTATGAGTCATTCCAGAAAATTATTGAACCAGAAGGAGTATATGAGCCAGCAGGTCAGAAGTGAGGAAGACCAGGAGGGACTCCCCAAGCTTGTGACTGACGTCTGTCTCTTTGGCTGTCAGAAGAACGATGTCCTTTTAACTTGTGAGATCTGACCTAGCTCCAAGTGGCTCAGACCAGAGAATGAATAAGTCTTAGGCTGTTTTTTTTTTTTAATTTTTGAGACATGGCCTAGTTCTGGGTTACTAGTGTCAGGGAAAGAAGCATTCATGGCTGTCTGATGTCAGAACTGACCAGAGGAGTAAAATATCGGGATATGTTATATCCTCATAGTTGAGGACAGAATAGTGGTATTCTGAGATTTTCACATGACACAGCTTAAAACTTTGGATCCACACCTGCTCTAAAGCAAGCTGTCTTAGTATGCCAAGGAGTGCTTTATGAATATGTTTACTTAGAGAGATGAGCAGCTTTAAAAAAAAAAAAATAGAAGAAGAACTGACAGTTTTTGAGATTTCAAATAGGAAATGATGTAGCATTTAACCTTAAGGACCTGGTTAGAGAACAGACATAGTTTCAGGATCAGTGAAGGTGGATCAGAGGAGTAACACAGAGGGACAGGTCACTGCAAGAGGATGTTAAATATCTGAGGACTGTGCAGTGTAGGAGCAGGCCAGTGTATAAGATCAGGTCTTGAAGCTTGGACTTTAAACTAAGAGAGCTTACTCTTATAAATCAATAAGAGTACTAGTTTGGGAAGGCAGGGGAAGAAAATCAACACATTGTGCATATAATGATTTATAGCTTGTGCGTATTTTGAGATTTAATGCTGGATACTATGGAGTCCTTTGGTGACAAAAACATTTAATCACTCAACTACTAGCCAAAAGGTTGGCACCTCAGAAGACAGGTCTGATGATCTCCTCCCAAAAAGTCACAGCCTTGAAAATCCCATTGAGCAGTTCTGCTCTGCACATGTGGGTCACCATTTATTGGAAATGACTCAATGGCAACTAATAACAAAAACAACAACAGTGGGTACTATAATATTGCATATTATGATCCCTTTATGACTTGTTAGAAAATGAACCACACCACAACACAAATAAATAAACTTCCCAGAAGTTCGTTCTGGTAAAGACAGAAGTTTGAGATTTTCAAAGCAATGAAAGTAGTGTATATTAAAAAAATAGAATAAAATTGCAAACAAAAGCATCACTTTCATATGCTGTACCTGTTTTTAAAATTCAATCATTTTCCACCCTAGATGTTTTCCTGTAGCCCATTTTACTTCCATGCTGGGACAGTTCAAGGTGTAATAACATGGCCTCAAACTTAATATTATTCTGGACTAATTGACCATTAGTCTATTTGGTCATAAGCAAAACTAGCACGATGTTGTAATATAGTAATAATGATCACAGCAAAAGGGAGAACACTGGGTAGAAAATCAAGTGATTCTGAGAAAACTCATTAAAATTATATTTAACTTAGATTAAATTTCTACAATTTGGTGAGTAGAATTTCTTGTTTTCACTGTCCATGATTTCATGGTGGCAAATAAATAGCTACTCTTAGTTTTTAATATGTACAAAACTTAAAAAAAAATGCAATTCATCCCATGATTTGCTTTCATGCACAAATATTCCTTATGTCCATTAAGTAGCTATTTGGATATTTGTGCTTGAGTAATATAAGCCTTTTTTTGTTTGTTTGTTTACATTAAACTAGTCTTTAAGAAATAGCATTATGAACCTCAAAAGGCATTTTAGTGCATGAACATATCTTGATTTATTTAGTTATTTATTTGCACTTAGTCTGACACTTGATTTCTCTTGATTTGGGAAAATCTTGTTTAACCTGAAGGTTTTAAATGTTCCCCAAACTAATATCTGGTATTATGATATGGAGTGCATTCTTTCAAACATTCAGCAAATCTTGTATTGCATATGGAATATAACATTTGCGGTATTATCAAGTCTTATTAACTGCAACTGGTATATAGATTAATACATTTATGTATAAGCCTGAAAAGACTTACTGATGAGTTTACATCCATCTGCATCTATGGGAACTTGGCGGTACAATGGGTAAGTGCTCGGCTGCTAAGTAAAAGTTTGGAGAACCCACACAGCAGTTCGGTGCTAGAAAGACCTAAAGATTAAAGCCTAGAAAACCCTCCGTCACATGGGGTCACTATAAGTTAAAACTGCCTGGGTGGCACCTAACAACAACAACGTATCTATATCCTGTCATGTAAGACTGCATTAGTCTGAAGCCACAGTAACAAACACCTAGAGGTACTAGACAAAAATACGAATGTGAGAAGTGGGCAAGTTTCAAGAAAAATCAAGTAGCCCTCTCAGTCTATCTTTGTTTTTCTCACCTTTGATAGAGATATAGGTATAGGAACCTATACTCCTCAGTTAGAAAAACATTACCACAAAAAAGATGATGTATAGTAACAGATACCCAACCTTAGTGGCAGGAACCAACAGGGATAGGTGACGACTGTGGCAACCTAGAGAGAAAATGCCCTGTCTAAAGGCTGCAACTTTTATTACTTGGATGGCACATGGAGGTTTGGGCATAGACCTTTCAGTTTTTTGAGAAAAACTGAAAATCTGGGATTTTAATGAGATTTTCTGTATTGTAAATGGTTGATTAAAAAAAACAAGTTCCACTCTACACATCAAGCAAAACAGGTCAGTGAATATTTAGGCCATAGGTCAGAGATGTACAACCTCCAAGTTGGCATTTAGATAGTTGGCAATCAACACAGTTTCAGATTATGACTTTTAAGGTTTTCTTTTACCGTATTAAAAACAATTATAGTTATGATAATTTCTGCCAAGGTGTACTAAATAAAACATTCCTCTATCACAGTAAAAAAAAAAAATTAAAAACCAAACTCGTTGCTGTCAAGTTGATTCTGACTCATAGTGACCCCAAAGGACAGAGTAGAATTGCCCCATAGGGTTTCCAAGGAGTGCCTGGTGGATTTGAACTGCTGATGCTTAACCACTAGACCACCAGGGTTTCCTCTATCACAGTAAAAAAAAAAAAAAAAACTCTTCAATAAATGCAACAAAATTATTAGAAAGGAAGAACAGAGTTGCTTCATCTTGCTTAAAGTCTTGCCGCCTGTCTTTATAATTCTAGGCTAATGTAATTGTGCTTTTGGTTGTGAAACTGCTCTCATCGTCAACATTTTACTGTCTTTCTCAGCTTGTAGAAGGAATATGTATGAGAGACTAACAGTTTGTCAATGATCAAAGAAAACTATGGACTGCAAAATCAGTAGCTGATTACTTTTGTTTAAAGAGAAGTTCAACAATTTTTTTCTGAGAAAGGATGCCTAAACCAGGACTTAAACTATTAGATGAAATAGTTAGATTTCAGTAATTTTTTACCTAATTTGTCTTTTTTCTAACTCTTTTCTCTTTTCCTCCTTCTAATACTTTATATAGTTTTTAGAACTTTCTGTGTCATAATTCTAAGAATAAACATCAAAAGTCTCATCTAGATAAACATGGATAGTCTTGACAATAGGATTATAAAAGACTTCCTATTAAACACTATCTGCTGTCTACTAAGTGCACACTCATTCACTATCATCTTAGCAGGTGATTTCCTATTAAAATTTACTTGCTACAGCTTCTTTGACTCCAGAGCAAAAAACATTTTTTTATGACCAAGAAAAATTACAAACTAGTTGGCAATATGATTTTCAGCAATGGGGGAATGTTTATAAATAGTAAATGTATAGCTTTGCAAGCAATTAATATTCACACTAGCTACAGAAATGAAAGCTTAAATATTAATTCAATTTTCTTAGTTTTGATTGTTAAGGCAAAACCCTTTTAGAGCTGCAGCATTTCATTTGCTTTGGTTTCAAATTCATTATTCTACTAAATCAGATTTTATTTGTGTGAATATTGATTCAGGCTTTGTATTATACAAAGAGAAAAAAAAAAAGCTTAAATAATGTACAGCCCCTAGAAAAACAGAGAAAATAAATGAACAGGATATAAAACCTAGTCCCAGTGCAAAAACCGTTTATATTATGGTTGAAAAATACTTTGTAAATGAAAACATACTATTTATAACACCTGTAAAAAGAGAACAACATTTGTAGAAACTATGTATTTGCCATGCGTTAATAGTTACTGGGGGAGGATGGTTTATAGATTTTTTCTTGGAAAGTACAAGCACCTTCTGTCTAGCTTGCTATAAAATGTTAGTAATTAACAGGCTGTCAACTACTCCTCTAAAACTTCCATATCTTCAGTTCCCGTGAGTGCCACCCAATATAATCCTCCCCCCGCCCCGCCCCGCATTTCACAGACCAAGATCCTCACTGTAAAAAGAAGAGCCATGTTTACCTGTCTATGTGCTGGTCTCTGATTATCAGCACCTCTAAAATTATCTTTGGGATATAATTTACTAAATGCTCTTTTGCTTTTGATTGCAAAAACATTGCCATGGAAATAAGATCTTTCTAGAAATTAGTGTTCATGTACACTGTGGGTTCAGGCTTATGACAAAGAGTAAATAGAAGCACAAGAGTAAAAAGAGACATATTTCTCAAAATTCTATACTGTTTAATTTTTTTTTTTCCATGTTGATTCCTCCCAACCCACCCAAGGGCACAAGCATCCTCTAGAGAACAGCTTCAACCTGAAATATCTCCTGAGACACACTGCATCATTTACCATTACCTAGGATTCTAGGGGGTCATTTGGTCCTGCCTAGCTTCTTGGTGATAAAGAGCTTACAATTTAGAGTTTTGACAATATCTCTGAATAAAACCCAACTCTGCGTGTTTGCATGTGTGCTTGGGTTTGCTCGTTATTATATAAGCATTAAAATCACAATATGAATAATTACTTGTTAAATGCAAAGGAGAAGGAAGGAAAGGAGAAAAGAGGAAGAGAATAAGGGGAAGGGAAGGAGAGATAAAGAAAGAAAGAGAGAGAGAGAAAGGGGGAGGGAGAAAGGAAGGGATGAAGAAAAAAAAAATAAAGGAAAGAAAAAAAAAAAAGAAGGAAGAAAATAATCCAGGCTGTTTTTGATCTTTTTGAGGTCCTGCCTTCAAATTAATCCTTTTTGGGGTATTCCATTTGGTCTGTTTTTTTGTTTGTTTGTTTAATTGGCTACACATCCACAATCCTCTCATTTTCCAACCACCTCGGACTGAAAATTTACACCTCTAAATGATCTATCTGAATTCTTACAACAATTACTGCCTGAGATACTTCCTCTCAGATACACTATCCATCTATTAACTCGAGGCAAATCAAGTATGTTAGATTCTTCACTTGCATTCTAAATAGGTTTTCAAGAAAGAGCATATGGCCTGAGCTTCGAGCTTTCTGATCCCATATATTGAGATGGAGAACTGACATTTTCCTTAGAAATAACAACAGGAATCCACATAATTATACCATATTTTTAGGCAAATAACACACTTCTGTGTTTGTTTACCAGCTGCACCCTCCTCCCACCCCCCCCCCCAAGGTATTTTTGTAAGTGCACTTGCTTTTTTTTTCTTTTTTTACAGCAACACACCAAAGAGGATTGGTATGAGGGTGCTTGTGAAGATTCCTCACTAGAGGAAGGCTCCGCCAGCCGCCAAACAGAGAAGTGACATGTTATTTGCATAAAAATGTGGTACATTGAATGAACTACAAGGGTGACATTACATTTCAGTTTAAATTAGTTCCATTTTATAAGAAAAAATAAATAACTCATTAAAAAGTTGCATTTTTATTAATTTTTACATGAGGAAGGAAATTGAAAGCACATTATGTTGTAAAAACACAGAAACATTTTGTTTCATCAAATTGGAGCTTATTTATTAGGGGTTTAAAAGATAAACATGGAGAAACAAGAAGCAGTAAAGCCAGGCTAAAGATATATCTCTCATTTTGTTTCATTCCTGATCTTGTGTTTCAAGTGTCAATAGACCCAGGGGTTATAAAAACATCTGATGAGGTAGGTTCATGAGGCAAATATGTGTAAGGGTTACAGGTTAAATAAGACAGATAATTAACATTCTAACTTTAGCTAATCAGTGACCTTTTGCTTCACTTTCATTACATTTCATGGGTAGGAAGCACAATGCAAAGTGAGCTGCATGTGATATGGTGAATCCATCTTTTTAAAAACAAATAACTAAGCAATGGAATATGACTCCAAATGTGAATGTAATTGTATAATTACATCCCCAGGGCATTTCCGAGGCTTGATATGAACTAAAATGCTTTCTGAACCTTAGGAGGGTGACTAATGTATTTTACGTGATAACCTTCTCCCCCATAGTTGCCTCATTTCAAAGATAATAAATGTGATTACTAAAAATAAATATTATACACAGAAATAAAGAGGATAGTTTGTCAGCTACAAGAGCTGTGCAAGATTTTGAGAACTTGACTATGTGATTATTGAATATGGATTCAACTGATTTGGTAGTAAAGCAGATAACTTCCCATTAAAATGAAATGTAATTTACGTACAAAAAGGGGGGTCAGTCCTGCAAAGATTTTTAAATTAATAGCTTAGAATTTTACCCTTAAAAAACACTAAAGCCACAAACCCACCACAACCGTAATTTCATGCCATTACATAGACTTACTTTAGGTTTTAGGGCCTGCTTTGCTTAGAAAGTAGAAAATCTCCTCTAGTTCACAGACTAAAAATCTTTCATCTCGTCTAGAGTGTTTCTCAAGGCTCTAGGATATAAAGCACTGTAGAGGAAGGTGTTGTTACTAGGTGCCCTTGAGTTGGTTCCAACTCATAGTGACCCTACATACAACAGATCAAAACACTGCCCGGTCCTGGCCATCCTCATAATCATTGCTATGTTTGAGCCCATTGTTGCAGTCACTGTGTCAAGACATCTTGTTTAGATTCTTCCTCTTTTTTGCTGACCCTGTCTTTTACCAAGCATGATGTCCTTACCCAGGGACTGGTCCCTTGTGATAACATGCCTGTGATGGTTAAGAGTGCATGTTGACTTGGCTGGGCCATGATTCTCAGTGTTTGTATGTGATTACCCCCCATGATGGGATCTGCTGTGAGTAGCTAATCAGCTGAAAGGGAGTTTCTTTGGGCATGTAGTCTGCATGCAAATATAAGAGGACATTCTGGCTTTTGCCCACTCTGGATCCGGTAGCTGCCTCCTGTTCGTCTGACCTCTGGTTCTTGGAACTTGAGTTGGCAGCTTACCTGCTAATCTTGGAATTCATCAATCTTCACAGCCTGTAAGCAAGAGTCCTGCTTTCTGACCTTGGGTGCGCCAGCCTCTGCAACTGCATGAAGAAGAAGCCTTGCAGTCTTGCCTGTCAATCTTGGGACTCATTGATCTTCACAGCCTGTGAGCAAGAGCTCTGCTCTCCAATCTTGGATTCTCCAGTTCCTGCGGCTACAAGAATCAGGAGAAGCCTCTATTCTGATCCACGGACTTGGGACATTCCAGCCTTTACAATCACATGAGCTGTTTCTTAATATAAATTTCTCTTTATATATATATATATATATACATACACATATATATATATACATACATATACATTTTACTTCTCTAGAGAACCCAGCCTGAGATAACAAAGTAAGTGAGACGGAGTCTTGTCATCCTGACTTCTAAGGAGCATTCTGGCTGTACTTCTTCCAAGACAGATATGTTTGTTCTTCTGGCAGTTATATACTTTACTTTGTATTCTCTTGTAGCCATTTGAAATCTTGTAGAACATAGAATATATTCAGTATCCTTTGCCAAATCCACTATTCAAAGGCATCAGTTTTTCTTTGATGTTCCTTCTTCATTGTCCTGCTTTCACGTGCATATGAGGTAATTGGAAATACCATAGTTTGGGTCAGGAGCACTTTAGTTCTCAAAGTGACTTGCTTGTTATTTAACACTTTAAAGAGGTCTTTTGCAGCAGATTTGTTGATGCACTATGGCGTTTGATTTCTCAACTGTTGCTTCCGTGGACAATGATTACGGAACCAAGTAAAAGGAAATCCTTGACGACTTCAATCTTTTCTCCATTTATCATGATGTTGCTTATTGATCCAGTTGTGCAGACTTTTATTTTCTTTATGTTGAATTATAATGCATACTGAAGGCTGTAGCCCTTGATCTTCATCAGTAAATGCGTCAGGTCCTATTCACTTTCAGCAAGCAGTGTTGTGTCATATGAATATTACAGGTTGTTAATGAGTCTTCCTCCAATCCTGATGCCATGTTCTTCTTTATATCGTCCAGATTCTCAGATTTGTTCATCATACATATTGAATATGTATGGTGAAAGATATAACCCTGAGACACATATTTTCTGATTTAAAAGCAGACAGCATCCTCTTGTTCTGTTCAAATGACTGTCTGCATGAACACAATTAAGTGTTCTGAAATTCCCGTTCTTCAAAATATTACCCATAATTTGTTATCGTCCACCCAGGCGAATGCCTTTGCATAGTCAATAAAACACAGGTAAACACCTTTTTGGTATTCTCAGCTTTCAGCCAGGATCCATCTGACATCAGCAATGATATCCTTCATTCCACATCCTCTTCTGAATCTGACTTGAATTTCTGGCAGTTCCCTGTCAATGTGCTGCTGCAATCATTTTTAAAGTATCTTCAGCAAAATTTTACATGCATGTGATATTAATGATATTATTTGTTAATTTCTGCATTCTGTTGGATCACCTTTCTTTGGATTGAGTAGGTATATGGATCTCTTCCAGTCTGTTGGCCAGGTACCTTTTTCCAAATTGCTTGGCGTAGACAAGTGAGTACTTCCAGTGTTGCATCCATTTGTTGATACATCTCAGTTAGTATTCAATCAATTCCTGGAGCCTTGTTTGTTGCCAATGCCTTAAGTGCAGCTTGGACTTCTTCCTTCAGTACCATTGGTTCCTGATCACATGCTAGCTCTTGAAACGGTTGACTGTTGACCATTTCTTCTTGGTACAGCAACTCTGTGTATTCCTTCTGTCTTCTTTTGATGCTTCCTGCTTCAAATATATTGCCCATGGATTTCTTCAGTATTGCAACTAGAGGCTTGAATTTTTTTTCCAGTTCTTTCAGCTTGAGAAATACTGAGTGTGTTCTTCCTTTTTGGTTTTCTAACTCCAGGTCTTTGCACATTTTGTTATAATACTTTACTTTGTATTCTCTAGTTCCCTTTAGAAATCTTGTAGAACATCAGATAAAGAAGCATGTTTTCCTGAAAGAAAAGTTCCCAAAGTTTTATAAGCATTTTTCTTACTTGTTTGTGAAGATTTATATTTTACTATTACTCAAAAATATAATTCACAAAGAAATGAAGTAAAGTAGCCTAGTTCATACAGCGTTTGCTGATCTGCAAGCCTGTCTACACTTCTACTGCCTTATATAACTTGAACACCACCCTTATGTCAGTTTGTTGTAGTATGGTGGCTTGTATGTTGCTAAGATGTTAGGAGGTATGTCACTGGTATTTGAAATACCAGCAGGGTCACCCATGGTAGAAAGGTTTCAGTGGAGCTTCCAAACAAAGACAGATTAGGAAGAAAGTCCTGGCAATCTATTCCCAAAAATTAACCAATGAAAATCCTATGTTGAATATTGTCTAATACAGTGCTGCAAGATAAAGCCACTTGGTTGGAAGGCATTCAAAACCAACAGTGGCCACAACAATGGACTCAAGCATACCAAAGACTGTGAAGATGGCACAAGCCTGGGCAATGTTTCATTCTGTTGTGCATATAGTCACTACGAGTCAGAGCCAACACGACTACAGCTAACAACAGCAACATATAACTTGAAGCTATAGCTCTTCTCTATAAATCTGCAGATATTAAATTCTAAGTGTTATTAGTGATTGTATAAAGAGAATGTACCCATAGATTTTTACTGGAATCCTTAGAGAAGCAGTCAAGTAGCCTTGTTAGAGAAAAAGTATATGTATAATAAACTGTAATTTCTAAGGCTGCTTCGAAATAGATATACCATATTTAACAGTCCACGTTACTATTCCCTGCATAATGGGCAACTCTAAATTTCTTTTGAAATTTTCAGTGACTCACTCCTTGATCATTATCAAGGCTGTTTTAGAAGTGACAGATAAATAAGAAATGAAAAAAAAATCTATTTAGCAAAGATGAAAATTATAATCAGATTGGGATGTTAGGATTAAACAAATGTACATACAAACAAAAAAAAGGCAGTGAAAATAGATTGAAGTAATCTGACTATTCGATATTATCAGATTCCTTTTGTGAATGCGTATATTTACAATTGTTAAAGATAGGAGTGATATGGCACAAAATAGGAGACCAATTTTTTGAGAAATAGTGAAAGTTTTCCTGGAGGGGTATGTATTAGCTAAGTCTTAAAGAATAGTAGGAGTCGTCTAGGGGAAGAGAAATGAAAGAGGACTGAGAATGAGGAGTAGGAAAGTGGTTTAGGAAAGTGATTTAAACAGAGGAAGGTTGGTATTGCTGGAAAGGAAAGCCTGAAACAAGCATGAATGGTAAGATATGAAGGTGAAGAAGAGGCAGGGACCAGATCAAGTAAGAAATACTTCATGCCATGTTAGAGATTTGACTTTATGCAGCTTCTGTTGGGAAATTAGTTTGAAAAGTTTTATATATAAATAAGTTATTGAGGAAAAATCTTTCCTACCTTACTGACCTCTCTGACTAGCTAGTGAAAATATGGAAATATGTATATTAGGAAACTCATATATGGCTTCACAAATCACTAGGTAATGATACTAGGACAACTGGTTATCATTGTGGAAATGGACAAAATTGGATCCCTATCTCACACCCTACAAATAAACAACTCTTAAAATAGACACAGTTATACACAGAGCTAAATGTGAAAGTTTTAAATCTTTAAGTGAAATATATTAGAAGAATAGAAACCTGGGGTAGGAAATGATTACTTAAACATTAAAAAAAAACTAACTATAAAAAAGAAGACTGACATATTTTAGTGCTTTGAGTTAGGAACTTCTGATTGTCAAACATCATCATAACAAAAGTAAAAAAATAATCCACAAAGATATTTATAACAAATGAAGTGTTAGTATCTAGAATAAATAAATAACATGATGAAAACTTCAAACGACCCAATAGGAAAATGACAAAATACATTAGTTGGCATTTCACAGAAGATGAAAAATGAATGGTAAATAAACATGGCAGTTCCACTGCTCTGAGTGACTGATGGCCAGCCATGCCTTTTTGCAGTGTGGAATAGAAATGAGAGAATGGAAGGCTAGAAAGATAAATTATGTTATTCAGCGGAGTCATCTGCAATATCAGAAATGAGACTTTCCTTTTTTTCTTTCTCACTTGAGATGAAAATGAACCAAGCTAAAGGACAGGTATGCTGAGCCCTGGTGTTTTGGCCCCCTTTTGCTGTGTAAATGTGAGTCAGTAGCTCAGTCTCTCTCAGCTTAATTTATTATTATTATTTTTAAATGGCATTTAGTAGAATTTTCTTATATGATAGGGTATCTGATATTACAGTAAAGTACTTCGAAATTAATAAGTTTAACCCCGGCTCTGTTTTCATTTGTAAAATGATAACAATACTAGCAATATCATAAAGGCTCAGTCAAATAATATCTATAGTGTGCCAGGCACAGTTACTGACTTATAGTAAAGACTCAGCAAATTTAGTTCCTTTTGTTATGATCATGATCATGACTGTCTTAGTCATCTAGTGCTGCTATAACAGAAATACACAAGTGGATGGCTTTAACAAAGAAATTTATTTTTCTTACAGTCTAGTAGGCTAGAAGTCCAAATTCAGGGTGTGAGCTCCAGGGGAAGGCTGTCTCTCTCCATGGGCTCTGGAGGAAGGTCCTTCTCATCAATCTCCCCCTGGACTAGGAGCTTCTCTGTGCAGGAACCCTGGGTCCAAAGGACGCGCTCTGCTCCCAGTCCTTCGTTCTTGGTGGTATGAGGTCCCCAACTCTCTGCTTGCTTCTCTTTCCTTTTATCTCTTGTAAGATAAAAGGCGGTGCAGCCGCACCCTAGAGAAACTTCTTTACATTGAATCAGGGATGTGGCCTTAGTAAGGGTGTTACAATCCCACCCTAGCCCTCTTTAACATAAAATTATAATCACAAAATGGAGGGCAACCACACAATACTGGGAATCATGGCCCAGCCAAATTGATACATGCATTTTTGGGGGTACATAATTCAATCCATGACAACAACTATGATCATTTTTCATTAATGCACAACCTCCTGGAATGCAGAGACACTTATTTTGTTTATAGTGCCAGAGCAATGCCTGGCACATGATAGGTATTTAAAAAATGGTAGTTAAGGGAAAAACAAATAAGAAAAGATGTTCTACTTTATTTCTAATAGGAAAATGGGATAAGGACCACAACCAGAGAGAAATTTTTCTTAGTAGTTCAAAATTAAAAATATCTGACAATATCAAGGGTTAGTGATGGTATGGCTTGCAGGGAAGTCTCATAAATACCAATACATTGCAAGGGAATAATATTAAATACACATTTCAAGATAAAGTTTTCTTACATTCAAGTTTTTAAGTGTAAATTAGCTCACCCACTTTGGAAAATATTTGATATTATCTTGTAAGGTTGACACAGCAATTACAATCCTACCTTACCATCCTAGGAACACCTTTATACACGTGCAGCAGCAGACATGTGCTTGGTTCATAACAGCGTATATTAGAAAAATGTCCTTTGGCAGGAACATAGATAAGTCATAGGATATTCAAATGACAAGATATTCAGAGCAGCTAAAGTGAAGTCCAGCTCACACAAGATTGTTGACGTGTGTTAGAAATAAAATTGAGTAATGAGTTGTAGAAAACTACGTCAATATAATAGAAAACTATGTCAATAAAATAATACTTTAGAAGAGCATAATACAAGCAAAACTAGCAATTTATTGATTAGTGATGCAATGGCAAGCACAAATTGCAATATAGCTGTTCAATCCGGGAGTAGAGCGAGATAATGGGATAGGAAAAATCACAGAGTATTCTTTCAGGTTATGTTCCCCAGAAACTGACCGTGAGATGAAGATTCATGAGGAAATCAGTTATGAGAAGATGCTCTCAGGAGAACTAGATAAGTGGAAAAAGAAGTTTGACAGGGAAGGGAACGGTGCCAGGCAGGGAGAAGATATCAAGCAAATTCTAAATACCAAGAATAATTGTGGTTCAATCCCACAGAGAAATTTTGGAGGAGCTGTAGGTAGTATCTCAGAGCCGGAGTCCCAGGGTGATTCAAATATTTAACACTCTTGGCTGTTTACCAAAATCTTGGAGGTTTCCTTCCACCCAGACATCTTGGAAGAAAGTCCAGTGATCTACTTGTGAAAAAATTAGGCATTGAAAACCCTGTGGTGCACAGTTCTACTATGACACAAATGGGGTTTCCATGAGTTGGAATCAACTCGACGTCAACTGGTTTTGTACACTCATTATTCATTGCTTAACAGATGCCCTAGGCTTGTAAATAACGTAGTACTTCTGAATATACTGCATACAGCAAAAACTCTTTGGGTTGGGGAGAGTCCTAGTGCCAGCTATACAGCTGAAAATCCTGTTCACAAAATGATAAAGGGATCTGAGGGACTATGGACAGAACACTCAGCTTGACTTTATATGTAATGTTCTCGTTCTTAAGTTGGGTGGTAGTTTCAAGGTGTTTGTTTTATTATTTTGCTTTAATTTTTTTGTTGTTGTTAGGTGCTGCCGAGTTGGTTCCGACTCATAGCAACCCTATGCACAACAGAACAAAACACTGCCGGGTACTGCGCCATCCTTACAATCGTTGTTATGCTTCAACTCATTGTTGAAGCCACTGTGTCAATCCACCTCGCTGAAGGTCTTCCTCTTTTCCACTGACCCTGTATTCTGCCAAGCATGGTGTCCTTCTCCAGGGACTGATCCCTCCTGACAGCATGTCCAAAGTATGTAAGATGCAGTCTCACCATCCTTGCCTCTAAGGAGCATTCTGGCCACACTTTTTCCAAGACAGATTTATTCATTCTTTTGGCAGTCTATGGTATATTCAATATTCTTCACCGACACCACAATTCAAAGGCGTCAACTCTTCTTCAGTCTTCCTTATTCATTGTCCAGTTTTCACATGCATATGCTGTGATTGAAAATACCATGCCTTGGGTCAGGCACACCTTAGTCTTCAAGCTGACATCTTTGCTCTTCAACACTTTGAAGAGGTCCTTTGCAGCAGATTTGCCCAGTGCAATGCATCTTTTGATTTCTTGACTGCTGCTTCCATGGGTGTTGATTGTGGGTCCAAGTAAAATGAAATCCTAGACAACTTCAATCTTTTCTCCGTTTATCATAATGTTGCTCATTGGTCCAGTTGTGAGGATTTTTGTTTTCTTTATGTTGAGGTGTAATCCATACTGAAAGCTGTGGTCTTTGATCTTCATTAGTAAGTGCTTCAAGTCCTCTTCACTTTCAGCAAGCAAGGTTGTTGTTAATGAGTCTTCCTCCAATCCTGATGCCCCGTTCTTCTTCATATAGCCCAGCTTCTTGTATTATTTGTTCAGCATACAGATTAAATAGGTATGGTGAAAGAATACAACCCTACGCACAACTTTCCTGACTTTAAACCAATCAGTATCCCCTTGTTCTGTCCAAACAACTGCCTCTTGATCTATTTGCTTTATTACATACTTAAAATATGGAATTTTGTATAAAATGCATAATATTACACAATATGAAATCATTAATTGAATGTTAGCCAGTTATGCCTTGGTTCCTACTTTTGCAGCATTCTCATGTTCACGTTGTATAAATTTCAGTCAACTACACAGAAAGTACGCTAAGTGGCACAGGCTGATAAATGAATCTGAAGTTAATCACAATTGTCAAATTTTATTATTTATAGTATTAAAATGTGAGCACACTGTAGACTGAATAGTATCGCCTCAGCTCTATGGAGTTTGAGCTTCAAAAACCTATAGTGACCTAAGAATAACTATGATGAAGCCAACTGTTTATAAAACATTTTTTTTTTCTAGACGTATTATTTACTAGTATTTTACAGAAGAAGTTAATAGGAAGCAACAAAAGGAGAGTAGCCAACAGAAATATTTGGGAAGTTGTTTGCTATTTCAATGGATAGGATGGCTAGAAACCTTCAATGTCCTCTATTTCTCTTTCAAGTAACTCAACAATTTTTGTAAGTTTATTTAAAAACCTGATATAATTTTATGTGTCAGTACTTTAACTATTCACATTGTTTGGAGGTAATATACCAGTCCTGTGGAAAAATTAACAATATATCAAGAAAACTTAAATGAGCTTGTCTTTTTATATCGATCATCAATCCTGGTCAGAATAAAAAAATATCTTAGATGGTACTCCAAAGCCCAAGAGAATATACTTTTTTTTTTTAATTGTGCTTTAGGTGAAAGTATACAGCTCAAGTCAGTCTCTCATACAAAAGTTTATACACACATTGTTATGTGACCCTGGTTGCCATCCCTATAACTAGACAGCACACTACTCCCTTCCACCCTGGATTTCCCATGTCCATTCAACCAGCTCCTATCCCTCTCTGCCTTCTCATCTCGCCTCTGGATAGGAGCTGCCCATTTAGTTCACGTATCTGGTTCTGGTTTTTAATCTACATGAACTAAAAAGCACACTCTTTGTGAGTATCATTGTATGTCTTATAGTCCAGTCTAATATTTTTTGAAGAGTTGGCTTCAGGAATGATTTTAGTTGTGGGTTAACAGAATCTGAGGGCCACGTCTTCTGGGGTTCCTCCAGTCTCAGTCAGACAATTAAGTATGGTCTTTTTAGGTGAATTTGGGTTCTGCATCCCATGTTTCTCCTCTCCCATCAGGGACTGTCTGTTGTGCTCCCTGTCAGGGCAGACATTGGTGGTAGCCAGGCACCATCCAGTTCTTCTAGTCCCAGGTTGATGGAGTCTCTGGTTTATGTGGCCCTGTTTGTCTCTTGGGCTAATATTTTCCTTGTATCTTTGGTGTTCTCTATTCTCCTGTGCTCAAGGTGGGCTGGGACCAACTGATGCATCTTAGATAACTGATCCCTACCTTTTGAGATCCCACTCACCAAAGTGAGATGCAGAACATTTTCTTAATACAATTTGTTATGCCAGTTGACATACATGTTCCCTGAAACTATGGTCCCCAGAACCTCACCCCTGCTCCTCTGTTGCTCAAAGTGTTTGGTTGTGTTCAGGAAACTTCTTAGCTTTTCGTTTAGTCCAGTTGTGCTGAATTCCCCTGTATTGTGTGTTGTCCTTCCCTTCACCTAAGATAACTGTTGTCTACTATCTAGTTGGTGAATTCCCCTCTCTCCCCCCTCCACCCTTATAATCATCAAAGAATGTGTTATTCTTTTTAAACCTTTTTTTAAGTTCTTACAATAGTGGTCTTATACAATATTTGTCCTTTTGCAACTGACTGATTTCACTCAGCATAATGCCTTCCAGATTCATCCACATTATGAGATGTTTTGTGGATTCATCGTTGTTCTTTATCGTTGCATAGTATTCCATTGGGTGAATATACCATAATTTGTTTATCCATTCATCCGCTGATGGGCACCTAGGTTGTTTCCATCCTTTTGCTATTATGAACAGTGCTGCAATGAACATGAGTGTGCATGTATCTATTCGTGTGATGGCTCTTATTTCTCTAGGATATATTCCAAGGAGTGGAATTGCTGGATTGTATGGTACTTCTATTTCTAGCTTTTTAAAGAAGTGCCAAATCAATTTTCAAAGTGGTTGTAACATTTTGCATTCCCACCAGCAGCGTATAAGTGTTCTAGTCTCTCTACAACCTCCCCAATATTTATTACTTTGTGATTTTTGGATTAATGCTAGCCTTGCTGAGGTGAGATGGTATCTCATTGTAGTTATGATATGCACTTCTCTGATGGCTAAGGATCGTGAGCACTTCCTCATGTATTTGTTAGCCAACTGAATGATTTCTTTGGTGAAGTCTCTGTTCATATTCTTTGCCCATTTTTTAATTTGGTTATTTGTCTTTTTGTGGTTAAAGTTTTGCAGGATCTTGCAGATTTTAGAGACTAGACCCTGATTGAATATGTCATAGACAAAATTTTTTTCCCAGTCTATAGGTTTTTTTTTTTTTTTTTTTTTTAAACTCTTTTGATGCAGTCCTTTGATAAGCAAAAAGTCTTTGATTTTTAGGAGCTCCCAGTTATCTAGTTTCTTTTCTGGTGTTTATGCATTGTTAGTTATTTTTTCCATTCTGTTTATGCCGTGTTTTTGGGCTACTAGTCTTTTGTTTTATTTATGAAATAGAATACACTGATCGTTTTTCTAATGTTGAACAATCCCTGCATACCTGGTACGAATCCTACTTTTCATGGTGAATTTTTTAAAATATGCTGTTGCATTCTATTGGCTAGAATTTTGTTGAGGATTTTTGCATTTATGTTCATGAGGGATATTGGTAAGCAATTTTCTTTTTTCGTGTGTCTTTGCATGGTTTTGGTATCAGAGTTATGCTGGCTTCATAGAATGAGTTTGAGAGTATTCCATCCTTTTTTATGCTCTGAAATACCATTAGCAGTAGTGGTGTTAACTCTTTTCTGAAAGTTTGGTAAAATTTTCCAGTGAACCCATCAGGGCCAGGGCTTTTTGCTGTTGTTGCTAGGAGTTTTTAAATTACCTTTTCAATTTGTTCTTTTGTTATGGGTTTATTTAGTTGTTGTACCTCTGCTTGTGTTAGTTTAGGTAGGTAGTGTGTTTCCAGAAATTTGTCCATTTCCTTCAGTTCTCAAATTTTTTGGAGTACACTTTTCATAGTATTCTGTTATGATTCTTTTAATTTCAGTTGTGTCTTTTGTGATATAGCTCATCTTATTCTTATTCAGGTTATTTGCTTCCTCTCCTGTTTTCTTTTGTCAGTTTGACCAATGGCTTATTGATTTTGTTAATCTTTTCAAAGAACCACCTTTTCATCTTGGTAAGTCTTTCAATTGTTTTTCTATTCTCTATTTCATTTATTTGAAATAAATGCTGTAATTTTTATTATTTCCTTTCTTCTGGTGCCCAAGGGCGTATTTACTGTTCTTTTTCTATTTCTTCGAATTATAGGATTAATGTTTTGATTTGGAAACCCTGGTGGCATAATGGTTAAGTGCTACGGCTACTCACCAAAAGGTCAGCAGTTCGAATGCACTAGGCACTCCTTGGAAACTCTATGGGGCAGTTCTATTCTGTCCTATAGGGTTGCTATGAGTCGGAATTGACTCGATGGCAATAGGTTTCATTGTTTGTATTTGGGCCCCTTCTTCTCTTTGGGTATGTGTATTTATTGCTATAAATTGGCCTCTGAGCACTGTTTTTGTTGTGTCCCAAAGGATCTGGTAGGATGTATTTTCATTCTCCTTTGATTGTGTGAATTTATTTATTCCATCCTTAATTTCTTCTATAACCCAGTAGTTTGAAAGCAAGGTGTTGTCCGGTTTCCATGTATTTGATTTTTTTTCCTTCCTTTTTTTATTATTGATTTCTACTTTTATGGCCTTGTGGTCAGAAAAGATGCTTTGTAATATTTCAGTGTTTTGGATTCTGTTGACGCTTGCTTTGTTGTGTAATATATGGTCTATTCTGGAGAATGTTCCATGTGAATTGGAAAAGAAAATATACTTGGTGCCTTTGGGTGGAGTGTTCTGCATATGTCTATGAGATCATGTTGGTTGATTATGGCATTTAGATATCTTGTGTCTGTATTGAGCTTCTTTCTGGATGTTCTACCATTCATCAAAAGTGGTGTGTTAAAACCTCCTACTAGGGGCCAAGATGGCTGACTAGGTAGAAGCTACCTCAGATTCCTCTTGTAACAAAGACTGAAAAAAACAAGTGAATCGATCACATACATGACAATCTATGAACCCTGACCATCAAAAACAGATCTAAAGAGTTGACCTGAGTGACAGGTGAGCAAAAAGCTGCATCCTGAAGCAGCAACTGCCTCTGGAGCTGGTGACTGGCACCACAGCCTTGAGCCCTCATGGTTCCCTGGTGCCGAGTGGCGAGGCTGACAGTGGCTTGCTGAGGTGGGGCAGGTGCAGGACACAACCCTAACCCCTAGGCCCCTGAGGTTACCTCAGTAGAGACTCAGCCAGTGCAAGCAGGCTGCACACTGACGCGGCTAATGAGAGAATGAGCAACCACGAGGAAGTAGTGACTCTTTTCGGAGCCTGGAGCCAGTGTCCCAGTCAGAAAACCTTGGTGCCGGGCTCTGGACTAGGTGCAGGGGAGCTGAGCACGACATCCTGAGATGGCACAAATGCGGAACGCAGCCCTAGCCCCCAGAGGTGACCTCGGGGGAAACGCAGCCAGTGCACGCAGGCAGCACAGCGATGTGGCTGATAGGAGGAGAAGTCACTGGGAGGCAGCAACTGATTTTGGAGCCTGGAGTGCAGCATCTCAGCCAGGGAACCTTGGCGCTGGGCTTTGGATTGGGAGCGGAGGAACTGACCACAGCTTCTGAGACAGCACAAGCACAGGATGCAGGCCTGACCCTCAGGGGCAATCTCAACCCAGCCAATGCACACAGGCTACACGCCCCTCAGAAATCTCAGATAAAACAGTCATCACCAAGCAAGATAAGTAACTTTGTCTATATTCCTGGGTGCTACTCTCTCCTTTCTATCTGATCCCTCCTCTCCCCTTACCAGGTGGCTTCATTAACATTGGAATTTCCTGGGCCAGAGAATAAAATGCTCTGTGGTTTTTTTTTTTTTTTTTTTTTTTTGTTCTTTCCTAACCCATTCTCCTGGCCTGAGAGAAGCAGCTACAAAAAACCCGGGGACCAAAAATCCTTCCCTGAATTATGGAAATTGGACTAAAAATACTGAACCAGCTCCAGCCAAGCATATAAGATCCACAGTCTTGGGTTTTCATCCCTACAGAGAACAAGGAGGCTATTATAATGCAAAGGCAATTCTGATAGTGATCTGACTGTATTGTTTTAGGGGATTGCTGGAAAGACAAGTTTCCCAGGCCTGATATCTCTACCTATTAAACAGAGCCCTCACTGACCCACAATGGGGAACTGAGGGCTGAAGCTCCACCCAAACCACCTAGCCTCCTGCCATAGGGGTCTGAGGATAGTGACACCTACCAATCTGTAGAGGTACTCGCATTGGGTGTCTAAGGTACAGCTGCAGAGCCCACCCACCAAAGTGCTTTAGGAATAGAGACACACCTACCTCACTGGCACTTGGGGAAAGTCTGTCAGCATCCTGCCCCCCCTGGAGAGTGACCCCCTGCTGCTAATAGAATCTGGCGCACATAACTATCACCACTACTCCTCTAAGTGAATAGGTGACAGTCTACACCACACACTTGGTGACCCAAAATCAGATTCTACTCAAGAATAGTGAATGGACTTTTAGGCTTATATATCTGGTAACAGCCCAAACCAGCTGGTAATAGTACATAAGTGATTCAAAGGCTACAACAATCAAGATAGAGCAATCTAGTAGCCCATCTGCGTATATTGAAAGAAAACAAAACAAGATAAGACTCAGTGACCAAATATAAAATAAATCGTTACAATACCTTACAGATGGCTAGGAGACAGCAGTCGATATCAAACCACATAAAGAAGCAGACCATGTTTGCTTCTACAACTCCCCAATTTAAAGAATCAAAATCTTTCCCAAATGCAGAAACAATCCTGGAATTGCCAGATGCAGAATATGAAAAAACTAATTTACAGAATGGTTCAAGACATCAGGGATGACCTCAGAAATGAAATAAGGAAATCTACAGAAAAAGCCAAGGAACACACTGATAAAGCAGTTGAAGAAATCAGAAAGATTATTCAAGAACATAGTAGAAAAATTAATAAGCTGCAAGAATCCATAGACAGACAGCATTTAGAAATCCAAAAGATTAACAGTAAAATTACAGAATTAGACAACTCAACAGGAAGTCAGAGAAGCAGAATCGAGCAATTGGAATGCAGACTGGAGGAGATGGAGGAAAAGGTAATTGACACCAATATAGTTGAAGAAAAATCAGATAAAAGAATTTCAAAAAATGAAGAGACTCTAAGAATCATGTGGGACTCTATCAAGAAGAATAACTTGCGTATGATTGGAGTTCCAGAACAGAAAGGGATAACAGAAAAGACAGAGAGAATAGCTGAAGATCTATTGGCAGAAAACTTCCCTGACATCATGAAAGACGAAAGGATAACTATCCAAGATGCTCATCGAACCCCATTTAAGATTGATCCAAAAAGAAAATCACCAAGACATATTATATCAAACTTGCCAAAACCAAAGATAAAGAGAAAATTTTAAAAGCAGCGAGGGATAAAAGAAAAGTCTCCTACAAAGGAGAATCAATAAGTTCAGACTACTCAGCAGAAACCATGCAGTCAAGAAGGCAATGGATGACATACATAGAGCACTGAAGGAGAAAAACTGCCAGGCAAGGATCATATATACACCAAAACTCTCTCTCAAATATGAAGGTGAAATTAAACATTCACAGATGAACACAAGCTTAGAGAATTTGCAAAAACCAAACCAAAGCTACAAGAAATACTAAAGGAAATTGTTTGGTCAGAAAATCAATAATATCAGATACCAACACAATACAAGGTCACAGAACAGAACATCCTGATATCAACTCAAATGGGGAAATCACAAAAACAAAGCAAGATTAATTTTAAAAAGGAAAAAATCCTCAAAACAGGGAATCATTGAAGTTATTATGTAAAAAATCACAGTAATCAAAAAGAGGGACTAAATACAGGAGGCATAGAACTGCCATACGGAGAGGAAAACAAGGCAATATAGGATGATAAAAGTTAGGTTTTTACTTAGAAAATAGGGGTAAATATTAAGGTAACCACAAAGAGGACTAACAATTCCATAACTCAAAATAAAAACCAAGAAAAACATAACGACTCAGCAAACATAAATTCAACTACTATGAAAATGAGGAACACACAATTTATAAAGAAAAACATCTCAGAACAAAAAAGTAAGTGGAAAAATGAAATTGTCAACAACACACACAAAAAGGCATCAAAATGACAGCACTAAACACATAAAACTTCTCAACAATTACGCTGAACGTAAATGGACTAAATGCACCCATAAAGAGACAGAGAGTCTCAGACTGGATAAAGAAACACGATCCGTCTATATGCTGCCTACAAGAGACACACCTTAGACTTAGAGACACAAACAAACTAAAACTCAAAGGATGGAAAAAAATATATCAAGCAAACAACAATCAAAAAAGAAGAGGAGTAGCAATATTAATTTCTGACAAAACAGACTTTAAAGTTAAATCCACTACAAAGGATAAAGAAGGACACTACATAATGATTAAAGGGAAAATTGACCAGGAAGATATAACCATATTAAATATTTATGCACCCAATGACAGGGCTGCAAGATACATAAAACAAACTTTAACAGAACTGAAAAGTGAGATAGACACCTCCACAATTGTAGTAGGAGACTTCAACACACCACTTTCAGAGAAGGATAGGAGTTCCAGTAAGAAGCTCAATACAGACACGGAAGACCTAACTGCTACAATCAACCAACTTGACCTCATAGACTTATACAGAACTCTCCACCCAACAGCTGCAAACTATACCTTTTTTTTCCTAGTGCACATGGAACATTCTCTAGAATAGACCACATATTAGCTCATAAAACAAACCTTTGCAGAATCCAAAACACCTAAATATTACATGGCATCTTCTCAGACCACTAGGCTATAAAAGTGGAAATCAATATCAGAAAATTCAAGGAAAAGAAATCAAATACATGGAAACTGAACAATACCCTCCTGAAAAAAGACTGGGTTATAGAAGACGTTAAGGAGGGAATAAAGAAATTCATAGAATGCAACGAGAATAAAAACACTTCCTATCTAAACCTCTGGGACACAGCAAAAGTACTGCTCAGAGGTCAATTTACATAAATAAATGGCACACGTACATAAAGAAGAAAGAGCCAAAATCAGATAACTGTCCCTACGACTTGAACAAATAGAAAGCGAGCAACAAAAGAATCCATCAGGCACCAGAAGAAAACAAATAATAAAAATTAGAGCTGAACTAAATGAATTAGAGAACAGAAAAACAATTGAAAGAATTAACAAAGCCAAAAGCTGGTTCTTTGAAAAAATTAACAAAATTGATAAACCATTGGCCAGACTGACTAAAGAAATACAGGAAAGGAAACAAATAACCCAAATAAGAAACGAGATGGGCCACATCACAAGAGACCCAACTGAAATTAAAAGAATCATATCAGATTACTACAAAAAATTGTACTCAAACAAATTTGCAAACCTAGAAGAAATGAATGAATTCCTGGAAAAACACTACCTACCTAAACTAACACAATCAGAAGTAGAAAAACTACATACGTGCATAACAAAAAAAGAGATTGAAAAGGTAATCAAAAAACTCCCAACAAAAAAAAAAAGCCCTGGCCCGGACGGCTTCACTGCAGAGTTCTACCAAACTTTCAGAGAAGAATTAATACCACTACTACTGAAGGTATTTCAAAGCATAGAAAATGATGGAATACTACCAAACTCATTCTATGAAGCCACCATATCCCTGATACCAAAACCAGGTAAAGACACCACAAAAAAAGAAAATTACAAACCTATATCCCTCATGAACATAGATGCAAAAATCCTCAGCAAAATTCTAGTCAATAGAATTCAGCAACATATCAAAAAGATAATCCACCATGACCAAGTGGGATTTATACCAGGTATGCAAGATTGGTTTAATATTACAAAACCATTAATGTAATCCACCATACAAATAAAACAAAAGACAATAACCACATGATCTTATCAATTGATGCAGAAAAGGCATTGGACAAAGTCCAACACCCATTCATGATAAAAACTCTCACCAAAATTGGAACTGAAGGAAAATTCCTCAACATGATAAAGGGCATCTATACAACAGCCAACATCATTCAACATGGAGAGAGCCTGAAAGTATTTCCCTTGAGAATGGGAACCAGACAAGGATGCCCTTTATCACTGCTCTTATTCAACATTGTGCTAGAAGTCCTAGCCAGAGCAATTAGGCTAGACAAAGAAATAAACGGCATCTGAAATGGCAAGGAAGAAGTAAAATTATCTCTATTTGCAGATGACAGGATCTTATACACAGAAAACCCTAAGGAATCCTCCAGAAAACTATTGAAACTAATAGAAGAGTTTGGCAGAGTCTCAGGTTACAAGATAAACATACAAAAATCACTTGGATTCCTCTACATCAACAAAAAGAACATCGAAGAGAAAATCACCAAATCAATACCATTCACAGTAGCCCCCAGAAAGATAAAATACCGAGGAATAAATCTTACCAAAGATGTAAAATACCTATACAAAGAAAACTACAAAGTACTAGTGCAAGAAACTAAAAAGGACCTACTTAAGTGGAAAAACATATCTTGCTCATGGATAGGAAGACTTAACATAGTAAAAATATCTATTCTACCAAAAGCTATCTATATACACAATGCACTTCCAATCCAAATTCCAATGACATTTTTTAATGTGATAGAGAAACAAACCACGAACTTTATATGGAAGGGAGAGAAGCCCCGGATAAGTAAAGCTTTACTGAAAAAGAAGAAGAAAGCGGGAGGCCTCACTCTACCTGATTTTAGAACCTATTACACAGCCACAGTAGTCAAAACAGCCTGGTACTGGTACAACAACAGGCACATAGACCAGTGGAACAGAATTGAGAACCCAGATATAAATCCATCCACATATGAGCAGCTGATATTTGACAAAGGCCCAGTGTCAGTTAATTGGGGGAAAAGATAGTCTTTTTAACAAATGGTGCTGGCATAACTGGATATCCATTTGCAAAAAAATGAAACAGGACCCATACCTCACACCATGCACAAAAACTAGCTCCAAGTTGATCAAAGATCTAAACATAAAGACTAAAACGATAAAGATCATGGAAGAAAAAATAGGGACCACATTAGGAGCCCTAATACAAGGCATAAACAGAATACAAAACATTACCAAAAATGATGAAGAGAAACCAGATAACTGGGAGCTCCTAAAAATCAAACACCTATGCTCATCTAAAGACTTCACCAAAAGAGTAAAAAGACCACCTACAGAGTGGGAAAAAATTTTCAGCTATGACATCTCCCACCAGCGCCTGATCTCTAAAATCTATATGATTTTGTTTAAACTCAACCACAAAAAGACAAACAACCCAATCAAAAAGTGGGCAAAGAATATGAACACGCACTTCACGAAAGAAGATATTCAGGCAGCTAACAGATACATGAGAAAATGCTCTCGATCATTAGCCATTAGAGAAATGCAAATTAAAACTACAATGAGATTCCATCTCACTCCAACAAGGCTGGCATTAATCCAAAAAACACAAAATAATAAATGCTGGAGAGGCTGCAGAGAGATTGGAACTCTTATACACTGCTGGTGGGAATGTAAAATGGTACAACCACTTTGGAAATCTATCTGGCGTTATCTTAAACAGTTAGAAATAGAACTACCATACAACCCAGAAATCCCACTCCTCGGAATATACCCTAGAGAAACAAGACCCTTCACACAAGCAGATATATGCACACCCATGTTTATTGCAGCTCTGTTTACAATAGCAAAAAGCTGGCAGCAACCAAGGTGTCCATCAACGGATGAATGGGTAAATAAATTGTGGTATATTCACACAATGGAATACTGCGCATTGATAAAGAACAGTGACGAATCTGTGAAACATTTCATAACATGGAGGAACCTGGAAGGCATTATGCTGAGCAAAATCAGTCAGAGGCAAAAGGACAAATAATGTATAAGACCACTATTATAAGATCTTGAGAAATAGTATAAACTGAGAACACATTCTTTTGTGGTTATGAGAGGGTGGAGGGAGGGAGGATGGGAGAGGGTTTTTTACTGATTAGTTAGTAGAGAAGAACTGCTTTAGGTGAAGGGAAGGACAATACTCAATACAGGGAAGGGCAGCTCAACTGGACTGGACCAAAAGCAAAGAAGTTTCCGGGATAAACTGAATACTTAGAAGGTCAGCGGAGCAAGGGTGGGGGTTGGGGACTATGGCTTAAGGGGACTTCTAAGTCAATTGGCAAAATAAATTCTATTATGAAAACATTCTGCATCCCACTTTGAAGTGTGGCGTCTGGGGTCTTAAATGCTAACAAGCGGCCATCTAAGATGCATCAATTGGTCTCAACCCACCTGGATCAAAGGAGAATGAAGAACAACAAGGTCACAGGATAACTATGGCCCAAGAGACAGAAAGGGCCATGTAAACCAGAGACTTAACATCATCCTGAGACCAGAAGAACTAGATGGTGCCCGGCCACAACCGATGACTGCCCTGACAGGGAGCACAACAGAGAACCCCTGAGGGAGCAGGAGATCAGTGGGATGCAGACCCCAAATTCTCTTAAAAAGACCATACTTAATGGTCTGACTAAGACTAGAAGAATCCTGGCGGTCATAGTCCCCAAACCTTCTGTTGCCCCAGGACAGGAACAATTCCTGAAGACAACTCATTGAACATGGAAGGAACTGGACAATGGGTTGGAAAGAGATGCTGATGAAGAGTGAGCTACTTGTATCAGGTGGACACTTGAAATTGTGTTGGCATCTCCTGTACGGAGGGGAGATGGGAGGGTAGAGAGGGTTAGAAACTGGCAAAATTGTTGCAGAAGGAGAGACTGGAAGGAGGGAGTGGGCTGACTCATTAAAAAAAAAAAAAAATTTTTTTTTTTTTTTTTGACTCATTAGGGGGAGAGTAAATGGGAGTATGTAGTAAGGTGTATATAAGCTTTTATGTGACAGACTGACCTGATTTGTAAACTTTCACTTAAAGCACAATAAAAAGTATTTAAAAAAAGATCTTCCTACTATTATTGTGGAACTGTCTATTTCTGTTATCAATGCTGTTAGAGTTTGTTTTATGTATTTTGGAGCCCTGTTGTTTGGTGTGTAAATATTTATTATGATTATGTCGACCTGCTGTATTGACGCTTTAATCATTACATAGTGTCCTTTCTTATCCTTTGTGGTGGATTTTACTTTAAACTCTGTTTTGTCAGAGATAAATATTCCCACTCCTGCTTTTTTGATTGTTGTTTCCTGGATATATATTTTTTCCATCCTTTGAGTTTTCGTGTCTTTTTGTCTTTAAGTCTAAGGTGTGTCTCTTGTAGGTAACATATAGATGGATCATTTTTTTAATCCATTCTGCTACTCCCTATCTTTTTATTGATGCGTTTATTCCATTTACATTCAGTGCAATTATTGATAGGTATGAGTTCAGTGCTATCATTTTGATGTATTTTTTTATGTTATTGATAGTTTCTTCGTTCCACTTAAATTTATGTGCCAAGTCATTTTCTTCGTGTATTTTCATCATTGTTGATTTTGTATTTTCTGAGTCTTTATGTTTTTCTTGTTTTTTTTTATTTTGATGTGTTGGATTGTTAGTTTCTTTGTGGTTACCTTAATATTTACATCTATTTTTTTAAGTTTAAACCAATCTTTTATTTCTTGATATCGCCTTGACTTCCTCTCCATATGAAAGATCTATGACCACATTATTTTGTCACTCTTTTTTGTTTTCATGTTGTCATCTTTTACATATTGATGTCTTTGTTTCCCTATTTTCAGTTCTTTAGCTTTGATTTATCTGGGTTGATACCTGGATTTTCTGTCCTGTGTTCTAGTCATTTTTTTTTTAATTTTTATTGTGCTTTAAGTGAAAGTTTACAAATCAAGTCATTCTCTCACACAAAAACTTACATACACCTTGCTACATACTCCCAGTTGCTCTCTCCCTAATGAGACAGCCGGCTCCCTCCATCTAATAGCTCTTTTCGTGTCCAATTCGTCAGCTTCTAACCCCCTCCACACTCTCATCTCCCCTCCAGGCAGGAGATGCCAACATAGTCTCAGAGTCCACCTGATCCAAGAAGCTCACTCCTCACCAGCATTGCTCTCCATCCCACTGTCCAGTCCAATCCCTGTCTGAAGAGTTGGCTTTGGGAATGTTTCCTGTCCTTGGCCCACAGAAGGTCTGGGGCCATTACTAGAGGGGTCCTTCTAGTCTCAGTCAGATCATTAACTCTGGTCTTTTTACGAGAATTTGGGGTCTACATCACACTGCTCTCCTGCTCCCTCAGGGGTTCCCTGCCGTGTTCCCTGTCAGGGCAGTCATCCATTGTAGCCGGGCAGTCATCCATTTTAGCCAGACACCATCTAGTTCTTCTGGTCTCAGGCTGATGTAGTCTCTGGTTTATGTGGCCCTTTCTGTCTCTTGGGGTCATAATTTCTTTGTGTCCTTGGTATTCTTCATTCTCCTTTGGTCTGTGTGGGTTGAGGCCAATTGACGCATCTTAGACGGCTGTATGCTAGCGTTTAAGACCCCAGACGCCGCTCTCCAAAGTGGGATGCAGAATGTTTTCTTGATAGATTTTATTATGCCAATTGACTTAGATGACCCCTGAAACCATAGTCCCCAAACCCCCATCCCTCCTACGCTGGCCTTTGAAGCATTCAGCTTATTCAGGAAATTTCTTTGCTTTTGGTTTAGTCTAATTGTGCTGACCTCTCCTGTATTGTGTATTGTATTTTCCTTCACCTAAAGTAGTTCTTATTTACTATTTAATTAGTGAATACTCCTCTTCCGCCCCCCTCCCTCCCCCCCTCATAACCTTCAAGGAATATTTTCTTCTCTATTTGAACTATTTCTCACGTTCTCATAATGGTGGTCTTATACAATATTTGTCCTTTTGCAACTGACTAATTTTACTCAGCATAATGCCTTTCAGATTCCTCCATGTTCTGAAATGTTTCACAGGTTCATCACTGTTCTTTATCGATGCATAGTATTCCATTGTGCTAATATACCACAATTTATCCATTCATAAGTTGATGGGTACCTTGGTTGTTTCCATCTTTTTCTATTGTAAACAATGCTGCAATGAACATGGGTGTGCATATATCTGTTCAAGGCTCTTATTTCTCTAGGATATATTCCAAGGAGTAGGATTCCTGTATCATATGGTAGTTCTATTTCTAGTTTTGTAAGGCAGCACCATATCGATTTCCAAAGTGGTTGTACCATTTTACATTCCCACAAGCAGTGTATAAGTGTTCCAATCTCTCCACAACCTCTCCAAGATTTATTATTTTGTGTTTTTTGGATTAATGCCAACCTTGTTGGAGTGAGATGGAATCTCATTGTAGTTTTGATTTGCATTTCTGTAATGAGTAATGATTGCGAGCATTTCCTCATGTATCTGTTATCTATCTGAACGTAATCTTTAGTGAAGTGTCTGTTCATATCATTTGCCCATTTTTTAATTGGGTTGTCTTTTTGTTGTTGAGTTTTTGCAGTATCATGTAGATTTTAGAGATCAGGAGCTGATCAGAAATGTCACAACTAAAAACTTTTTCCAAGTCCGTAGGTAGTCTTTTTACTCTTTTGGTGA
The DNA here is from genome assembly GCF_030014295.1 of Loxodonta africana. NCBI lineage: Eukaryota > Metazoa > Chordata > Mammalia > Proboscidea > Elephantidae > Loxodonta > Loxodonta africana. The sequence continues at coordinate 107,749,204 of NC_087343.1, read as the reverse complement.
AGTCTTTGGATGAACATAGGTGTTTGATTTTTAGGAGCTCCCAGTTATCTAGTTTTTCTTCTGCATTGTTGGTAATGTTTTGTATACTGTTTATGCCATTAGGACTCCTAGTGTTGTCCCTATTTTTTCTTACATGATCTTTATCGTTTTAGATTTTATATTTAGGTCTTTGATCCATTTTGAGTTCGTTTTTGTACATGGTGTGAGGTATGGGTCTTGTTTCATTTTTTTTGCAGATGGATATCCAGTTATGCCAGCACTATTTGTTAAAAAGACTGTCTTTGCCCATTTAACTGCTTTGGGGCCTTTGTCAAATATCAGTTGCTCATATATGGATGCATTTATGTCTGGATTCTCAATTTTGTTCCATTGGTCTATGTATCTGTTGTTGTACCAGTTCCAGGCTGTTTTGATTACTGTGGCAGTATAACACGTTATAATATCAGATAAAGTGAGGCCTCCCACTTCGTTCTTCTTCAGTAAAGTTTTACTGATTCAAGGTCTCTTACCCTTCCATAGGAAGATGGTAATTTGTTTCTCCATCTCATTAAAACAATGTCATTGGGATTTGGCTCGGAATTGCATTAAATGTATAGATTGTTTTTGGTAGAATGGACATTCTTGTAATGTTAAATCTTCCTATCCATGAGCAAGGTATGTTTTTCCACTTATGTAGGTCTCTTTTGGTTTCTTGCAGAAGTACTTTGTAGTTTTCTTTCTATAAGTCTTTTACATCTCTGGTAAGATTCATTCCTGAGTATTTTATCTACTTGGGGGCTATTATAAATGGTATTCATTTGGTCTTTTCCTCTTCGATGTTCTTTTTTTGTGTAGAGAAATCCAAGTGAGTTTTGTTTGCTTATTTTGTATCCCGATACTTGCTGAACTCTTAGTTTCAGTAGTTTTCTGGAGGATTCCTTAAGCTTTTCTGTGTATAAGATCATGTCATCTGCAAATAGAGATACTTTTACTTCTTCCTTACCAATCTGGATGCACTTTATTTCTTTATCTATCCTAATTGCTCTGGCTAGGACCTCCAGCACAATGTTGAATAAGAGTGGTGATAAAGGGCATTCTTGTCTGGTTCTCGATCTCAAGGGGAATACATTCAGGTTCTCTCCATTTAGGATGATGTTGGCTACTGGCTTTGTACGCCGCTTATTACGCTGAGGAATTTTCCTTCTATTCTTATTTTGTCGAGAGTTTTTGTCGTGAATGGGTGTCGAACTTTGTCAAATGCCTTTTCTGCATCGATAACATTACGTGATTCTCGTTTTTTTTTTTTTTTTATATGATGGATTACATTAATTGTTTTTCTAATGTTGACCCATCCCTGCATAACTGGTATGAATCCCACTTGGTCATGGTGAATTATTTTTTTGATATGTTGTTTAATTCTATTGTCGTGAATTTTGTTGAGGATTTTTGCATCTAAGTTCACGAGGGATATAGGTCTGTAATTTTCTTTTTTTTTTTCTTTTTGGTGTCTCTACCTGGTTTTGTTATCAGGAATATTCTGGCTTCATAGAATGAGTTTGGGAGTATTCAGTCCTTTTCTATGTTCTGAAATACCTTTAGTAGTAGTGGTGTTAACTCTTCTCTGAAAGTTTGGTAGAACTCTGCAGGGAAGCCATCCGGACCAGGGCTTTTTTTTTTGTTGAGAGTTTCTTGATTACCTTTTCATTCTCTTCTTTTGTTATGGATCTATTTAGTTGTTCTACCTCTGTTTGTGTTAGTTTAGGTAGGCAGTGCGTTTCTAGGAATACGTCCGTTTCTTCTAGGTTTTCAAGTTTGTTAATGTACAATTTTTCATAGTAATCTCATATGATGCCCTTAATTTCAGTTGGATCTTTTTTAATATCACCCTTCTCATTTCTTATTCGGGTTATTTGCTTCCTCTCCTGTTTTTCTTTTGTCAGTTTGGCCAATGATTTTTCAAATATGTTGATTTCTTTTCAAGAAACCATCTTTTGGTCTCATTAATTCTTTCAATGGTTTTTCTGTTTTCTTTTTCATTTACTCTGCCCTAATTTTTACTATTTGTTTTCTTCTGTACCTGAGGGTTTCTTTTGTTGCTCTCTATTTGTTCAAGTTGTAGGGATAATTCTTTGGTTTTGGCCTCTTTTTTTTGTATGTGTGCATTTATTGATATAAATTGACCTCAGCACTGTTTTTGCTCTGTCCCAAAGGTTCTGATAGGAAGTGTTTTCATTCTTATTGGATTCTATGAATTTCTTTATTCCATTCTTAATGTCTTCTATAATCCAGTCTTTTTTGAGCAGGGTATTATTCAGTTTCCAAGTGTTTGATTTCTTTTCCCTGCTTTTCCTGTTATTGATTTCCATTTTCATGGCCTTGTGGTCAGAGAAGATGCTTTGTAATATTTCAATACTTTGGATTCTGCTAAGGCTTGCTTTATGACCTAATATGTGGTCTATTCTATAGGATGTTCCACGTTCACTAGAAAAAAAGTATACTTGGCTGCTTTTGGGTGTAACGTTTCTATACGTCTATGAGGTCAAGTTGGTTGACTGTGGCATTTAGATCTTCTGTGTCTTTATTGAGCTTCTTTTTGGATGTTCTGTCCTTCACCGAAAGTGGTGTCTTGAAGTCTCCTGCTATTATTTTGGAGCTGTCTATCTCACTCTTCAATGCTGATAGAGTTTGCTTTATGTATCTTGCGGCCCTGTCATCGGGTGCATAAATACTTAATATGGTTATATCTTCTAGGTGTATTTTCCCTTTATTATTGTTCCATATCCTTTATGATGGATTTAATTTTAAAGTCTATTTTGTCAGAAATTAATATTGCCACTCCTGCTCTTTTTTGCTTGTTGTTTGCTTGATATATTTTTTCCGTCCTTTGAGTTTTAGTTTGTGTCTCTAAGTTGTGTCTCTTGTATGCAGCATATAGATGGATCATGTTTTTTAATCCATTCTGCCACTCTGTCTCTTTATCAGCGCATTTAGTCCATTTACATTCAGCGTAATTACGGGTAAGTATGAATTTAGTGCTATCATTTTGATGTCTTTTTGTGTGTGTTGTTGACAGTTTCTTTTTCCTTCTTAATTTTATGTGCTGAGTAGTTATCTTTATATACATTTATATATTGTCCTTTCCTCATATTCGTTGTTGTTTATTTTGTTTCTGCTGAGTCTCTATTTTTTTCCTGTATTTTATTTTGATGTGTAGGATAACTTGTCTCCTCTGTGGTTACCTTATTATTTACCCCTATTTTTCTAAATTTAAACCTATTATTTTTTGGTATTGCCTTGTCTTCCTCTCCATATGGAAGATCTATGACTATATTTCTCAGCCCCTCTTTATTGTTTTAATGTTGTCTTCTTTTGCATAATAACATTGCTGTTTCCCAGTTTTGACTGTTTTTTTATCTTGATTTATTTTTGTGATTTTCCTCTCTGGGTTGACTTCTGATTGCTCTTCCCAGTGTTCTAGTCTTGGGTTGATACCTGATATTATTGATTTTCTAACCAAAGAACTCCCTTTAGTATTTCTTGTAGTTTTGATTTAGTTTTTTATGGATTCCCTAAACTTCTGTTTATCTAGAAATGTCCTAATTTCACCTTCATATTTGAGAGACAGTTTTGCTAGATATATGATTCTTGGCTACCAACTTTTTTCCTTCAGTTTTTTATATAAGTCATCCCATTGCCTTCTTGCCTGTATAGTTTTTGCCAAGTAGTCTGAGCTTATTCTTTTTGACTCTCCTTTTTTTGTAGATGACTTTTCATTTATCCCTAGCTGCTCTTAAAATTCTCTCTTTACCTTTAATTTTGGCAAGTTTGATTATAATATGTCTTGGTGACTTTCTTTTAAAATCTACCTTATGTGGAGTTTGATGAGAATCTTGGATAGATATCTTTTCATCATTCACGATATCAGGGAAGTTTTCTGCCAACAAATTCTCAACAATTTTCTCTGTATTTTCTGTTATCTGTCCCTGTTCTGGTACTCCAATCATGCGTACTTTATTTCTTTTGATAAAGTCCCCCATGATTCTTAAGGTTTCTTCATTTTTTGAGTTCTTTTATCTGATTTTTCTTCAAATATCTTAGTGCCAAGAGCTTTATCTTCAAGTTCAGAAATTCTGCCTTCCTCTTGCTGAATTCTGCTCCTCTTTCTATTGACTTGTCTACTTCTGTAATTTTGTTGTTAATTTTCTGAATTTCTGATTGCTGTCTATGGATTTTTCAAGCTTATTAATTTTTTCATTATTTCCTGAATAATCTTTTTAATTTCTTCATTTGCTTTATCTGTGTTTTCCTTGGCTTTTTCTGTATACTGCCTCATTTTGTTCCTGATGTCTTGAATGGTTCTGTATATTAATCTTTTGTACCCTGCCTCTGGTAATTCCAAGAAGGCATTTTCATCTAAAAGATCCCTTGATTCTATGTTTCGAGAGCTTGTTGAGGCGATCATGGTCTTTTTCTTTTTGTGACTTGATATCGACTCTTTTTTCCGAGCCATCTTAAAGTTTTTGTATTAGTTTATTTTATGTTTGCTTACTGTGTCGTAGCTTCTTGCTTTGTTTTGTTTTGATATGCCCAGGTGGGTTGTTTGAGTGAGCTAGCTTGATTATTTTTGCCTTTGGATCTCTGACGTCCTGTCCCCAGTTGGCTAGAGCTGTTATCATGTGTATCAGTCTAGGAGTCCATTCACTTTTCTTGTATGAATTCAGCTGAAGTGTCCAGGTAGCTGATCATCAAGTGTGTGGTACAGGCTCTATCCTACAGTCTTAGAGGGGCAGGGGTGGTTAGTGTAGGTACCAATATCTGCTTGGCATAGCATGTCACACTTTGAACAAGGCAGGGGCTGAGGATCATCCCCCACATGTCTCTGAGGAAAGCATGTCCCTGTTCCTTAGAGTGTACAGGCGGGTGGGTTCTGCAGATCGACCATGGGCACCCAATGTTTTTGGTTGTAAGGACTGGGAGGTACCAGTTGTCTTTGGACCCCTGTCACGGGTGGCTGGGTGATTTGAGTGGAGCTACCAGTCCGTAGGCCCCTAATGTGTGAAGGTGAGGACCCTGTTCAAAAGGCAAAGAAATGACAAATGTCAAACACCCACCTCTCTGCCACAGAGCTGAAATGGTTGGAGTCTGCCAACAAGGGCCTATTCTCCTGAAATAGGCCCACAGGGATCCATGGAGAGGGAAAAGGTACTTAAACTCCATGGACCATTTATGCCTGGACAGGAGCCACTTCTGTCCTGAGTTCCCCCAGTTAGTAGAGCTGGCAAATTTGTTTTCCCCTAATTGTAAATTTATTCCTTCTCCAAGGCTGGGAGGATGGTTCTAGGTGCTCAGGAGCACCTATCTCAGGCCCAGGGAAATCAACTGCCAAAGCCAGCTTGTGAGCGGAGGTGGGGGCATGGTAAAATATACACAAGTACTTAGCTTTTGCTGTGAGCGCCATTCTTCTCTGCTTCCGGAGGTGTGAGTAGGCTTTGTGGCTGGCTGCTTCTCCCTGAGGAAACTGCAGCCGAATGTTTGTACCAGCACGCCACAGCCGCTCCCAGGAATGGTGCCTGAGGGCTCCCCGCACTTCATGTCCGGTAACTCCTCTCCACTTCTGAACCGTCTCTTCCTCCCCTGTCCCTCAGTTCATTTTCTAAGCTTGCCTTTGGTGTTCAGAGCTCCTAGCTTGTCATAGATATACTCATTTCAATTGTTTTTTTGGGTCTGTTTTGTAAGAGGGCTCGAAGGAAGCGTCTGTCTATTCCGCCATCTTGGCTTCGCCTCCTATCCTGTGTTCTAGTCTTGGGTTATTACCTGCTGTTATTGATTTTCTAACCGGAGGACTCCCTTTAGATTTCTTTTAACTTTGATTTAGTTTTTACAAGTTCCCTAGACTTCTGTTTATCTGGAAATGCCCTAATATCACCGTCATATTTTAGAAACAGTTTTGCTGGATATTTAATTTTTGGCTCGCAATTCTTTTTTTTTCCTTCAAGGCGTTATGTATGTCATCCCATTATCTTCTTGCCTTCATGAGTAGTCAGAGCTTAGTCTTATTGGCTCTCCTTTGTAGGTGACTTCTCTTTTATCCTTAGCCACACTCGAGATTCTATCTTTGTCTTTGATTTTGGCAAGTTTGATTATGATATGTCTTGGTGACTTTCTTTTGGGACCTACCTTGTATGGGGTTCAATGAGCTGCTTGGATAGGTATCTTCTCATCTTTCACGATATCAGGGAAATTTTCTGCCAACAACTCTTCACCAATTCTCTGTATTTTCTGTTAACCCCCACACCCCTGTTCTGATACTGCGATCACTCATAGGTTATTCCTCATGTTAGAGTCCCACATAATTCTCAGGGATTATTCAATTTTTTTAATTGCTTTATCTGATTTTTTCTCATATCAGTTAGTGTCAAGTGTTTTATCTTTAATCTCACTAATTCCGATTTCCATTGCTTCAATTCTGTTCCTATGACTTTCTACTGAGTTGTCTAGTTCTGAAATTTTATTATGAATCTTTTGGATTCCTGTTTGGTGTCTCTCTATGGATTCTTGCAGCCTGTTAAACTTGTTATTATGCTCTTGTATAACCTTCTTAAGCTCCTCTATTGCTTTGTCTGTGTGTTCCTTGGCTTATTCTGTGTTTTGTCTGATCTCCTTTCTGATCTCTTGAAGAGCTCTGTGTATTAATCTTTTGAATTCTAGCTCTAGTAATTCCAAGAGGTTATCTTCCTCCAGAAGGTTTCTTGGCTTTTTGTTTTGGTCTTTTGTTGAAGATATCATGGTCTGCCTCTTTATGCGATTTGACATTAACTGTCATCTCCAAGCCATCAATAAGTTATTATACTTTTTTTAATTTTATGTTTGCTTACTGTGTCCTAGCTTCTTGTTTTATTTTGATATGCCCAAATAGTCTGCTTGAGTGTGCTAGTTTGATTATTGACATCTTTGAAGCTCTCATGTCCTGTCATCAGGTGGTTAGAGCTGTTACTACCTTACACAAGCTCAAGTGTCCATTTACTTTTCTTGTGCATTTTCAGCTAGGTATCCAGGTAGTTGGTCACCATGTGTGTGGTGTGGGCTCCAACCTACAGTCCTAGATGTGCATGGCTGATTAGAGTAGGCACAGGTACCTGGGTGCAATAGGGGGCCATGTGCTGAGCAAGGCCAGTGGTTGACAGCTGCTGCTTAGTGTCTAGATGGAATGTGTGTCCCTGTTCCCTGGAGGGAATAGGTCAGTGGATTTTACAGGCAGACTTTGGGCACCCAATGCTGTTGGCCATAAAGACTGGGAGGCACCGCTTATTCTTGGACTTCTCTCACTGGTGGCTAGGTGAAGTGGTTGGAGCCACCAGTCCTCAGGTCCCTGATGTGGGTAGGTGAGGATCCTGTTTAATGTGCAGGGCAGTGTCAAATGTCCCAAATCTGCCACTCCCCCTTATAACTGATGCAGTTGAAAATAGGCTTCAGGTATACAACCTGTTGTGCTGTGCTAATGAAGGCCTATGCTGTTGAAATAGTTCCACACAGGTCTATGCAGGAGTGAAAGTTATTCGAAGCCTATGACCCCTTTATGCCTGTGCCTAGGCAAAGGGGCTGTGCTTACCCTGAATTCTCGCTGAAGGGGAGCTGGTAGATTGTTTTTTCCTGTTCGTTAAATTGTTCCTTCTCCAAACCCAGGAGAATGGCTCAGGACACGTGACGGGTCCTACTTCTGGCCCCGGCGCACGGCAATTGCTGAAGCCAGACCAGGTCTAGAGCAGAGTGGGGAGGGGAAAGGTAAATGAGAGAGATGTACTTCCCACGGGCGAGGGGGGAGGGATTGATCTGTGCAGTAGGTTAGATGCTTGAACTTATCCTTTGAAGATTGAATGCCACCTCTCACTGGTTCTGGTGCCTTGAGCAGATTCTCTGCCACTTAGTTTCCCCCAATGTGGAAAATGCCTCCCAGGCATCACTGCTTGCCTCGCCCTGCAAATGCCAGTTGATTCAGCCTGTAGGGTCCCGGTGCCAGCCAGGTCAGTTCTGACAACTCCTCACTGTTCTTAATCATCTGTCCCTCCTTCCCACCCCCCACTCAGTCCAACTCCTCAACTTTGTCTTTGATGTTCAGGGCTCCTAGATTGTCATACATAATCGATTCAATTTTTTTTCACATCTTTGTTGTAAGAGAGACCATAGGAAGCATTTGACTACTCTGCTATCTTGTCCTCACCTCTCTTGAAAATATACTTTTAAAAACAGATTTTTTTCTTTAAAAATTGAAATAATGTTTATGACTGGAATAGAAATACTAAATCTACCTGTGTAGTTAAATATTTGTTAAAGATCGTTCAGTGTTATTTTATACCTCACCAAGTAATTTAACAAAGGCTAGATAAAAATTTAAAAAATTAATTAAATCAGGAATTAATCTTTGAGCTGTGATCTTTGAAAAAATTTCTTTAATGACTTTAAAGAGAAAAAGAAGAAAATAAAAATCAAAGATTTTTACCATGTATCAAAGCTGTATTTCTTACAATGTTCCCTAAGATCTAGTGTCTCTGCTACTAATTCCAAAGTCATTGTATTACCCTGTCACATCTGGTAAGGGAAAAGAGAGATCATTTTGTACCCATTAAACCATAAAATATTTTGTGTCTTAGGCTGGTTTCTCTGCAGAAGCAAAGCAAATTAAGCATGTATGTAAGTATGTCTAAGCAAAACCAGACCAAATCAAACCATTGCTGAGGAATTAATACTAACTGCATTTGTAAAATTCTTAAAAATCACTAAGAGTTCTCTTTCTCATCATAGCTCAGAGTACTGTGGTATTAAATGTACATTCTTTACACTTCTATGTTATGAATAGGGGCTGATATTGATCTTATATAGGAAAGAGAACTTCAGTAACTATTTCAAGGTGACATTTGATAAAGCAATTTCTGCATCATAAGTGTCACACATACACAGGAAAAAAAAAACTATTTTTTAATCAACTCTTTTTTGGAAGTATGAAACTTTTGGAGCTTATGGTATTTCTGATAACAGTTTCCAAATAGTAATGTAATAGATATTACTTTAAGGGTAAACTATTCTGAAGGCAATCCAATTTATTGGTTCACTTCATTTGGTAATATCGGCAAACACAGTTGTAATTGCTAAAGGAAGATGAAGAGAGGAGTATCATCTGATTTACTGGAAATCAGATTAAGTTATATGGTAAATCAGTGCAAAAAGGAAGCATCACTTTGCTTGTTCTTGGTGTTTTAACTTTATTTGCTTTTTTCATTATTTGTTTTTGCCTATTTTAACTCATCTTTTCCCGTAAACTTGTAATAGGTAACCATGAGAATTAATAAAGTATCATGCCCTCAGATATATAATGGGGTTACATTCAAAATCTTCTTAGGTGGATTTTTGGGTCCACTGCTTTCTGAAATGAACTCCAGGGCTGTCCTGGATCTTAGGCAGGATAACGTAAACCAGGATGGCTGAGATATAGATAGATGACAGCAGGTATTTACTACCTGAGTAGTTAAATAGATATTTTTAAACCAATTTTCTTTTCACAGCACTTCACCAACACTAATTTACAAGATGCAGCCATCGATTAATTCAAATTGCACATGTCAGGTTGAACAAAATATTATTTCATCAGCTTCTAACATTGACATCTAAAATGTGGCCCTGTCTCTTAAAGAAGCTAAAGTGGACTGTGAGGATATTTTTAAGGTATTTTAAATAGGAAACAACTTCTTTTAAACCAGAATTTTCTTCTAAAGAAAGACTAACCAATAATTTTGTTATTTTAAATGAGTTTTTATAATTAAAATGATATTTCATTATATTAAATGTATCATTTGACTATGCTCATTTCCCTTCTTTAAAGTGTTAAATTGGCAGCATATTATCCATTATATGTAATATGCATCTATTTGTGTGTATGTTTGCATTGTACATATTCCATGAAGATGTTTCAAATATTTGTTCATATTATTATTCAGATTTATGTATTTTTAGTCCATGATATTAGGAAGACTGCTACTGGCTATACATTAATGATTTTGTTGGGAATTACTTGATAATATAATGTATAGCTGAGTTAAGTACTGAATTCTAAATGTATCATAGATAAAACCAATTCTGGGATGTTATAGAGATCACTACTTTTTTTCTATATTCACTAACGGTCATGTAAGTTTGATCATTTTTATTTTTATTTTATTGTTATAACTGAAAGTTTCCTGATATTTAAAACAATAAACTAATATGATAATAAAGGCTAATACATAACAAATTAATTTCATCGTGTTTCATAGTTGTATACTTTGATTACTTTCATAAAGCTGACAAGTTTAATTAATGTTTTGCATTTCTAGTATTTGATAGCTGATAAAATATCTTCTGTTTCAATAATTCATGTATAAGAGTTGTAAGTGAAACAGAAAAACATTTAGATAAAACATTCAGAAAATACACTTATGTGTTATTTCTTAAATTGAAAAATAGTATTACAAAGCATTCCACAGAAAGGACCATTAATAGCAAGTGTCAGATCAAAAAAGTGATCAATAATTAGCAAGTCATGATTTCTGATATTTATTCTGATTAAATCTTAATCTGTTTAATCCAGTTGTGTTTTGTAAACAGCTTTATTGAGATATTATTCATATGCTATATTATTCACTAATTTAAAGTATATAATTCATTTTTTTTTTTAGTATATTCACAGATGAGTGCTACTATCACCACAGTCAATTTTAGAACATTTTCATCACTTTTAAAAGAAAGCCTGTATCATTTAGCTTCCCCAAGTGTCTGTCATTTTGTTGTACTATGGGGCTTAAAGGTTGCTGTGACGCTGGAAGCTATGCCACCAGTATTCAAATATCAGCAGGATCACCCATGTGGACAGCTTTTAGCTGAGCTTCTAGGCCAAGACAGACTAGGAAGAAGGACCTGCTCGTCTCCTCCTGAAAAGAGTTAGCCAATGAAAACCTTATGAATAGCAGCTGAACATCATCCGATACTGTGTTCAAAGATGAGCCCCTCAGGTTGGAAGGCACTCAAAATATGACTGTGGAAGAGCTGCCTCCTCAAAATAAAGTCAACTTCAATGATGTGGATGCAGTCAAGTTTTTAGGACCTTCATTTGTTGATGTGGCAGGACTCAAAATGAGAAGCAACAGCTGCAAACATTCATTAATAATCAAAACATGAAATACATGAAGTATGAATCTAGGAAAATTGGAAATTGTAAAAAATGGAATGGAATGCATAAACATCAATATCCTAGGCATTAGTGAGCTGATGTTGACTGGTATTGGCCTTTTTAAATTGGACAATTACATGTTGTACTATGCTGACAATGATAACTTGAAGAGGAATGGTGTTACATTCGTCTTTAAAAAGAGCATTTAAAGATCTATCCTGAAGTAGAACGCTGTCAATGATAGGGTAATATCTGTATGCCTACAAGGAAGACCAGTTAATACAGCTATTCAAATTTGCCCACCAACTGCTAATGTCAAAGACAAAACTGAAGATTTCTTCTGCAATTTGAAATTGATTGAACATGCAGTCAGAATGCATTGATAATTACTGGAGATTGGAATGCATAACTTGGAAACAAAGAAGAAGGATTGGTTGTTGGAAAATATGGTTTGGTGATAGAAACAATGTCAGAGATCACTGGACAGAATTTTGTAGGACCAACTACTTCTTCATCGTAAATACCTTTTTTCAATATCATAAACAGTGACTATACATGTGGATGTCACCTGATGGAATACATAGGAATCAAATTGACTACATCTGTGGAAAGAGACAAGGGAAAGCTCAATATCATCAGTCAGAACAAGGCCAGGGGCCGGCTGTGGAACAGGTCATCAATTGCTCATATAAGAGTTCTCATTAAAACTGAAGAAAATTAGAACAAGTCCATGAAAGTCAAAGTATGACCTTGCGTAAATCCCACCTGAATTTGGAGACCATCTCAAGAATAGATTTGACACACTGAACACTAACGATCGAATACCAGGCGAGTTGTGGAACGACATCAAGGACATCATTCATGAAGAAAGCAAGATATCATTAAAAAGACAGGAAAGAAAGAAAAGACCAAAATGAGTATCAGAAGAGACTCTGAAACTTGCTCTTGAACATAGAGTAGCTAAAACAAATGGAAGAAATGACGAAATAAAAACGCTGAGCAGAAGATTTCAAAAGATGGCTCCAGAAGACAAAGTAAAGTATTATAATGACATGTGCAAAGACCTGGAGATAGAAAACCAAAAAGGAAGAACATGGTTGGCATTTCTCAAGCTGAAAAAGCTGAAGAAAAAATTTAAGCTTCTAGTTGCAATATAGAAGGACTCCACGGGGAAAATATTAAATGATGCAGGAACCATCAAAAGGAAATGGAAAGAATGCACAGTCACTATACCAAAAAGAATTGGTCAATGTTCAACCATTTCAGGAGGTAGCATATGATAAGGAACCAATGCTACAGAAGGACAAAGGCCAAGATGCCCTGAAGGCACTGGCAAAAAGTAAGCCTCCAGGAATTCACAGAATACCAATTCAGATGCTTCAACAAACAGATGCAGCACTGGAAGTGCTCACTCGTCTATGCCAAGAAATTTGGAAGACAGCCACCTTGCCAAATGGCTGGAAGAGATCCATATTTACACCTATTTGTAAGAAAGGTGATCCAACCAAAAGGGGAAATTAACAAGCAATATCACTAATATCACATGCAAGTAAAATTTTGTTGAAAATCATTCAAAAGCAGCTGCAGCAATATTTCTACAGGGGACTGCCAGAAATTCAAGCTGGATTCAGAAGAGGACATGGAACCAGGGATATCATTGCTGATGTCAGATGGATCCTGGCTGCAAGCAGAGAATATCAGAAAGATGTTTACCTGTGTTTTATTGACTATTCAAAGGCATTCAAGTGTGAGGATCTTGACAAACTATAGATAACATTGTGAAGAATCAGAATTCTAGAACACTTAATTGTGCTCATGAGGAACCTGTACATAGATCAAGAAGCAATCATTCGAACAGAACAAAAAAAAAAAAAAAAAAGGAGATACTAAATGGTTTAAAGTCAGGAAAGGTGTGTGTCAGGGTTTTATTCTTTCACCATACCCATTCAATCTGTATGCTGAGCAAATAACCCAAGAAGCTGGACTATATGAAGAACAGGGCATCAGGATTGGAGGAAGGCTCATTAACAGCCTGCATTATGCAGATGACACAACCTTGCTTGCTGAAAGTGAAGAGGTTTTGTTGCACTCTCTGATGAAGATCAAAGACCACAGACTTCAGTATAGATTACACCTCTGCATAAAGAAAACAAAAATCCTAATAACTGGGCCAATAAGCAACATCATTATAAACAGAGAAAAGATTATCGAGGATTTCGTTTTACTTGGGTCCACAGTCAACACCCATGGAAGCTGCAGTCAAAAAATCAAAAGATGCATCACATTCGGCAAATCTGCTGTAAAGGACCTGTTTAAAGTTTTGATGTCACCTTGTGTTAAAGTGAAGATGTCACCCTGAAGACTAAGGCACTCCTGACCCAAGCCATGACATTTTCAATTGTATCATATGCTTGCAAAAGTGGACAATGAATAAGGTAAACTGAAGAACTGACTTTTTTGAATTGTGGTATTGGTGAAGAATATAGATTGTACCACAGACTGCCAGAAGAATGAACAAATCTGTCTTGGAAGAAGTACAACCAGAATGCTCCTTAGATGCAAGGATGGCAAGACTATATCTCACATATTTGGGCATGTTATCAGGAGGGATTAGTCCTTGGAGAAAGGACATCATGCTTAGTAAAGTAGAGTGTCAGGAAAAAGGAAGAAGACCCTCAATGAAATGGATTGACGCAGTGGCTGCAACAATAGGTTTAAGCATGACAGCAATTGCGAGGATGGTTCAGGAACAGGCAGTTTTTCTATCTGTTGTACCTAAGGTTGCTGAGTCGGAACTAACTTGCTGATCTGGAACTGACTCAACGGCACCTAACAAAATCCTTTAGCTGTTGCCCCTGACCCTTGCCCCTATGACCCCACCAGTCTTATGCAACCATTAATGTACTTCTATCTCTATGGAATTCCCTGTGTTGGACGTTCATAGGAATGGAATCATATGTGGTCTTTTGTGACTGTCTTAAGTATTATGTTTCTTAAGTTTCATTCGTGTTTCAGTATGTGTCAGTACTTCATTACTTTTTATGGCAAAATAATATTCTAGTCTATGGATATGCTACATTTTGTTTATCCATTTATCCCTTGAATGCTTGTTTCCACCTCTTAGCTTTTGTAAACAATGTTGCTATAAACACTCATGTGCAAAATGTCTCTATGGACATGTTTTCTTTTCTCTTGGATGTGTACCTAAGAATACAATTGCTGGGACATACTGCAATTCTATCTTAAACTGTTTCAGGAACTGCCAAACAGTTTTCTAAAGTGGTTGGACCATTTTACATTCCCGATAGCTGTGCATGAGTGTTCTGATTTCT